>NW_027502550.1:0-44634 GCF_021521415.1 Bidens hawaiensis | reverse complement strand
GTTCTGATACCATAATGCACATGACCAAAACTGACCGAATTCGTTTCGACTTACCGCCTCAAAGCCAGGATCTACAATGCTTGGGTTTTATTAACGCCTGAGTTTTACCGACCTGCCGGGCGCAACGCGCTGGGTAAAACACTAGTTAATATTAAAGAAGATGCCTTAATTAGTGTAGTTACTAAATTAATCTTTTTTCCAAATTACTCCTATACCCTCGTAATAAAATTAATAAAAATATAAAAAGCAAATTTTTTGATTGGTTGGAATTACTTCTCGTATTCTCGCATTAAAATCACTTCTCGCATGAACTTAACCATATATATATATATATATATATATATATACATATATATATGTCACACCCGGCCCTGAGCGGCGGAAACAGCCGGGCTGCGCGCGAGTGGGGATTGATAATTAAGCACGGGGCCATTGCAAACATTCAAAGATTTTCATTGCGCATGAAAAGTTTAATACAAATACATTACATTGTTTAAAAATTATAAAAACATCCAAGTATAAAAACTGTTGATTTCCACGCCATATCCCCTTGCGCGGCGGGAACAACCACGCGCATCGAAGGGATAGAACTAAAATCTTCCAAAAAGCTAGTTTTAGATGTTCAGCGTGAGGTGCTCTAAGTGTGACTCCATGCGCTACCTAGTTATCTCCTGAAAGACACGTAAAAACATTCGAATCAGTATAAACTGAGTGAGTTCATAAGTTTTAGTAACTTGATAAATCGTATTGCATCATAATCTTGATACAAATCATTCTGAAACATAATTCTGATATCATCATTAAAACACATGCTTGGTAAAACGTAGTTCTATCAACATATTCTGATAAAATCGTTCCGCGGTTTACGCTGCGAACATTTCTGGGCACTGTGCTCGTCTGTGCAAAGTGGCGCTGCCACTACGAGCTAAAATGAGTAGTACCGTCCCGCGGATTACGCGCGGACGTTTCAGGAAAAATGTGCTCGTCCATGCAAAGTGGCGCTGCCACTACGAGCTAATATAAGTAGTACCGTCCCGCGGATTACGCTGCGGACGTTTCAGGAAAAATGTGCTCGTCCATGCAAAGTGGCGCTGCCACTACGAGCTAATATAAGTAGTACCGTCCCGCGGATTACGCGCGGACGTTTCAGGAAAAATGTGCTCGTCCATGCAAAGTGGCGCTGCCACTACGAGCTAATATAAGTAGTACCGTCCCGCGGATTACGCTGCGGACGTTGTGCCGGAAAACAAGGCGCTCGTCCATGCAAAGAGGCGCGACCCCTACGAGCGGGCTCAAACCCATAGTACTGCCCCATGACATACTAGGCACTCGTCCATGCAAAGAGGTACGACCCCTACGAGTGGGTGGATCAAACCAGCAGTCCCTACCCTTAGAGTTCCAATGGTAAAGTGATCACTTACTCGAGTTCTAGCGCACACACATCGAAAACCTTAGATAACCGTTCGCATTGCTCATCATGAAATATAATTTAAACACAATCGCTTGTATAGCTTGTAAGTATACCATGATAAAACATTATTTAAGTACGTGTCCCTCGCCCCGAAAACAGTTTAAAAACAGTGAAAACAGCGAGAATAGGGGCTGTGAGACTCACCTGTGGTTCTTGTTAAGGGATTAAATCGAGATTCGGGTTTTCTTGGTGTTGGCCTTGGAATTGAAGGTCTAGAATACGATTAAATAACAAGAAGTATATATATTAAGATCAAGAAATAGGAGAATATAAGGGTTGGAAAGTAGATCTCAAGGTTATATTCTCGGCTTACCTAGTAACAGGATCGGAAATGAAAACAACGGATGCTTGGGAGAGGATTAGTGCAAGTTTGCAGTTCTTTGAAGTGTGTTTTGGGTGATAATTTAGGTTACATATTTATAGGCAAACTCAAGGGAACACAATCCCTTGCTTTAGGGGATTGTAATCTTTTCATATCTAGGGGTAATGATGATAAAGTATGGAAATTATTATTATTTATTTAAGAGTGGAGTAGTGGATAAAAGATTTTGATTTGATTTGGTCAGGACATGCAGGTCTGGGGTTGGTGAGAATAGGGTGGCTGACAGTTGACTTTTCGTGTTACAGTGTGCTTTTTCAGGTACTTTTGTTAGTGTACAGTAAAAAGTGGAAAATCTCTGAAACACGCTACTGTTTCCTTTTGGGCGGGAGTAATCTCCTTACAACTGGAGAATAGACTAAGTGTTCTGCGCGTATTACTTTGTGCGCATAGCTTTCTGCGTGAAGGACATTTCTTTGCTGCGGGTAGGTGCGTAACCTTCTCGCAGTTAGGACATTGAGTTTCATTTGTAGATTCTCCAGGTGGTCTTGGTATTTCAACATAGTGATCAGTTATGTTGAAGTCAATTCCATCTTGGAGCTTCAGACAAACTAGCTCTCAATGTTCCCGCCATGCGGGGAGGTTAGTTCCCTTCCGCACGCGCATAAACGATTTAGGATGCACCCGCCTTAGCATCATGCGGGATGGTCAACCCATTAGACAACATAACGTTAAGGTGCATGAAAACATAAAGCCAAAACATTCGCGCATGGCGCATATAACATATGCCCACGCTGGTTCTTAACATGGCGCGCTCGCGCAGGGCGCACATAACAAATGCACGCGCTGATTCTAACATAGCGCGTTCGCGCAGGGCGCACATAACATAATTACCTAATATTTAGGTTGATTACTTGGTTTAAGGGATTGGGAATTTACCGGGTGTCACATTCTCCCCCTGTTAAGAGAATTTCGTCCCGAAATTTAGGAGACGTTGCTGGCAGAAGCCATGCTCTGAAAGAGGTGTGGGTATTTCATGCGCATCTGGTCTTCTCTTTCCAAGTGAATTCAGGCCCACGCCTTGAGTTCCATTGAACCTTTACTAACTTGATTTTGCTTCTGCGCAACTTTTGTTCCTTCCAATCGGTTACTGCTATAGGTTCTTCTACGAAGTGCAGCTGTTTGTCGATGTGAATCTCTTCCAACGGCAAAATCAACGTTTCATCAGATAAACACTTTTTGAGGTTGGACACATGAAACGTATCATGAACTCCACTGAGTTCGGCGGGTAAACGGAGTTTATAAGCAACCGGACCGATCCTTTCCAGGATCTCAAATGGTCCGATGAAGCGCGGATTCAACTTTCCTCGCTTGCCGAAACGGGGGACTCCTTTCCATGGAGAGACTTTCAAAAGTACTTTATCCCCTACTTGAAATTCCAATGGTTTCCTTCGCACATCTGCGTAGCTCTTCTGTCTATCGCGCGCTGTCTTAAGGCGATCCCTTATCTGAAAAATCTTGTCTGTTGTTTCTTGGATCAATTCTGGACCAGTCATTTGTTTGTCACCCACTTCAGCCCAGCACAGTGGGGATCTACACTTGCGCCCATACAAAGCTTCGAATGGCGCAGCCTTGATGCTTGTGTGATAGCTGTTGTTGTAAGAAAATTCAACCAATGGGAGATGAGTATCCCAGCTACCTCCGAAATCGATTGCGCACGCGCGTAGCATGTCTTCCAATGTCTGGATTGTTCGCTCGCTTTGCCCATCCGTTTGAGGATGATATGCCGTACTCATGTCAAGACGAGTACCTAAAGCCCCTTGTAACGATCTCCAAAATCTTGAGGTGAACCGACTATCTCTATCAGAAATGATGGACACTGGGACTCCATGTTTTGAAACTACTTCTCGAATATACAATCGGGCTAACTTTTCCATCTTATCGGTTTCCTTGATCGGCAGGAAGTGTGCTGACTTAGTTAGCCGATCCACAATAACCCAGATCGTGTCGTAACCCCCAGGTGTCCTTGGCAGTTTGGTGATGAAGTCCATAGAGATTTGTTCCCACTTCCACATGGGAATTTCTGGCTGTTGAAGCAACCCTGATGGTTTCTGGTATTCAGCCTTTACCTTCGAACACGTCAGGCACTTACTGACATACGTCGCGATGGCGCCTTTAAGATTGGGCCACCAATACAGCGCTTTAACATCTTGGTACATCTTGTCTGCGCCAGGATGTACGGAATACCGCGTCTTGTGAGCTTCGTTTAATACTTGCTCGCGCAATCCTCCCTTGAGAGGGACCCATATGCGGTTAGCGAAATATAGATTGCCGTTCTCTTTAAGTTCCAAACTCTTAATCATACCCCCAAGGCATTCGTTTTTAACAAACTCTGGTTTCAAGGCTTCTTGCTGAGCGTCTCGGATGCGGGTAGAGAGATCTGCGTGAATGGTCAACCTTAGAGCCTTGACTCGTAGCGTTTTTATTCGCTCCTTCCTACTTAGCGCGTCTGCTACCACATTCGCCTTTCCAGGGTGGTACTTAATTTCACAATCATAATCATTCAACAACTCCACCCATCTTCGTTGCCTCATGTTTAAATCCTTTTGATCAAATATATGTTGAAGGCTCTTGTGATCCGTAAAGATTACACACTTTGTACCATAGAGGTAATGGCGCCAAATCTTTAGCGCGAAGACAACCGCTCCAAGTTCCAGATCATGCGTTGTGTAGTTCTTTTCATTGGTCTTGAGTTGGCGCGAGGCATACGCTATGACTTTGTCTCGCTGCATAAGGACACATCCGAGTCCCTGATGTGAAGCGTCACAGTAAACGACGATGTCGTCCGTCCCCTCGGGCAGAGACAAAATTGGCGCACTACATAACTTCTGTTTCAACATTTGAAACGCTGCTTCCTGATTTTCGCCCCAAACAAACTTCTTGTCTTTCTGAGTTAGCGCGGTCAGAGGTAGAGCTATCTTGGAGAAGTTCTCAATGAAGCGTCGATAGTAGCCAGCTAGTCCTAGGAATTGCCTCACCTCAGTTGGGGTTTTTGGCGCTTCCCAGTTTTCGATGGCCTTGACTTTGGAAGGATCAACGTGTATTCCTTTCTCGTTTACAACGTGACCGAGAAAATGAACTTCTCTAAGCCAAAACTCGCACTTGGAAAACTTCGCATACAACTTTTCTTTCCTCAACAATTCCAAAATCAATCTCAGGTGTTGCTCATGCTCGGCCTTGGTCCGAGAGTAAATCAGAATATCATCTATAAACACAATCACAAACTTGTCCAAGTATGGTTTGCATACGCAGTTCATCAGATCCATGAATACAGCCGGCGCATTAGTTAGCCCAAAAGGCATCACTAAGAACTCATAATGGCCGTATCTAGTTCGGAAGGCTGTTTTCGGCACATCTTCCTCATGGACCCTAAGTTGGTGGTATCCTGACCGTAGATCTATCTTCGAATAATAACTGGATCCCTGCAACTGGTCAAATAAGTCGTCAATCCTCGGTAAGGGGTACCGATTTTTGACTGTCAGCTTATTCAGCTCCCTGTAGTCAATACACATTCTGAACGAACCATCCTTCTTCTTAACAAACAGTACTGGAGCTCCCCAAGGTGAAAAGCTTGGGCGTATGAAACCCTTATCCAATAGTTCCTGTAACTGATTGGATAGCTCTTGCATCTCAGATGGAGCTAGTCGATAAGGCGCTCGAGCTACTGGCGCAGCTCCTGGGACCAAATCAATACGAAACTCGACTTGTCGCGGCGGCGGTAATCCGGGCAAATCTTCAGGAAAAACTCCTGGAAATTCGCGCACTACTGGTAAGTCTTCAATTCTTCGCTCATCTCCTTTCTTCTCCACGACATGCGCCAGGAAGGCGTAGCACCCTTTCCTTAGGCACTTGCGCGCCTTTAGGCACGAAATTAGTTTCGTCGCAACTCCCCTTCTTTCCCCTTGAATCACCAAGGTTTCTTCGTTCAACAGTGGGACCCGAACCTGTTTCTCATGGCAAATAATTTCCGCGTGGTTCTCGACTAACCAATCCATACCTATCACAATGTCAAAACTTCCCAAGTCTATTGGCAACAAGTTAATATTGAACCCGTGACCTCCCATGACTATTACACATTGTTCAGTTCTTTCGTTTGCGCATAACTGCCTACCATTGGCTAGTTCTATAGTATAAGGTGTGTCTAGCCTACTGGTTGCTAGGCCTAGGGAGTCTTTAAACTCAGCGGATATAAAACTCAGGTCAGCGCCAGTATCAAATAAGACAGATGCAAAATGTCCGTTAAGAAAAAACGTACCGGTTACCACATTCGGCTCTTCTTTAGCTTCGCCTGCGCCGATCACAAAAGCTCTCCCGCGAGCTTGGTTCCCCTTTTGCGGGCAATCCCGACTAAAATGCCCTGGCTTCCCGCATGCGTAGCAGTTGTCGCTCGCTCCAGCTTCTCTGACACGGCAATTCATCGTCTTGTGCCCTGGTCTGCCATATTTGGCACATTCGATTCTTGCGCATTCACCCTCGTGGTGATACTTGCATTTGTTGCACCATGGGCGAGGCCCGCTGTATCCTTTCCTTGATGGCTCCGCGGCTTGGATCGCGTAGGTCCTTGCGCTCTCCTGCTTCTTGAACGGTGGCTGCTTGGAGTCGGACCCTCGGTGGTGAGAGTTCCATTTCCTCTTGGGATCAGAGGTTCGCTGCTCGATTCCGCGCGTAGTTAACATACCCGCACGGACCGTATCCCTTGTAAGGGTGATGGCCCGCGCTACCGCCTCATCAAAGGTTGGAGGCGCTGCGGCGTTGAGCGGAACCCTAACAACAGGAGGTAGCCCAAAGATATACCTCTCGATCTTATTTTCCTCCGTGTTTGCCATGTCTGGCACCAACTGGCAAAGCTCGTTGAACCGGTTGTTGTAGGCGTCGATATCCGTTCCTACCATGGTGTGGTTCCAGAATTCCTGTTGTAGGTTCTGAATTTCTGCGCGAGAGCAGAACTTTCTCATCAACATTTCCTTCAGTTCCTCCCAGGTCTTGTGGAGAGCAACTTCTCGCCCCAAGGTTTTCGTTTGAAGCTTCCACCAAGACGAAGCTGCTTCTTGGAACATGCAGGTCGCGTAAAGGACCTTCTGGTTCTCACTATATCCGCTAATGGAGAGAACTGTCTCCATCTTGTCAATCCAGTTGTAGAGCCCAATGGCCCCTTCGGTACCCTTGAATGGCCAAGGCTTACAGGCCATGAATGTCTTGTAGGAGCATCCTTTGTCCAAGGCTCCTGATTCGGGTTCTGGGGTCTCATTCTGACGACCCTGACTTGATTCGGCCTTGCTGGCCTCATGTGTTGCGATTGCTTGCGCGATTATTTCCGCGAGTTCCTCGGGTGTCATGGTAATTCCTTTGGCTTTAGTTGGAGGCATTCTCGCTTTAAAAGAGAATGAAAATATATCAAACTTAGCGCATGTACTCTGAGCACATAATGTTATCATTATTTACTAGACACCGTGTGACCCGTGTTCCTAAGTGTGTGTATAGTTTCTTTTGAAAATATTTTCTTTGAAAAATATTTCATGCGATTTCCCCCAACGGTTATAGTCTAGGTTAAAACTTCTTTTCCTAGTTCGCTATAACCAGTGCTCTGATACCAATCTGTCACACCCGGCCCTGAGCGGCGGAAACAGCCGGGCGCGCGCGAGTGGGGATTGATAATTAAGCACGGGCCATTGCAAACATTCAAAGATTTTCATTGCGCATGAAAAGTTTAATACAAATACATTACATTGTTTAAAAATTATAAAAACATCCAAGTATAAAAACTGTTGATTTCCACGCCATATCCCCTTGCGCGGCGGGAACAACCACGCGCATCGAAGGGATAGAACTAAAATCTTCCAAAAAGCTAGTTTTAGATGTTCAGCGTGAGGTGCTCTAAGTGTGACTCCATGCGCTACCTAGTTATCTCCTGAAAGACACGTAAAAACATTCGAATCAGTATAAACTGAGTGAGTTCATAAGTTTTAGTAACTTGATAAATCGTATTGCATCATAATCTTGATACAAATCATTCTGAAACATAATTCTGATATCATCATTAAAACACATGCTTGGTAAAACGTAGTTCTATCAACATATTCTGATAAAATCGTTCCGCGGTTTACGCGCGAACATTTCTGGGCACTGTGCTCGTCTGTGCAAAGTGGCGCTGCCACTACGAGCTAAAATGAGTAGTACCGTCCCGCGGATTACGCGCGGACGTTTCAGGAAAAATGTGCTCGTCCATGCAAAGTGGCGCTGCCACTACGAGCTAATATAAGTAGTACCGTCCCGCGGATTACGCGCGGACGTTTCAGGAAAAATGTGCTCGTCCATGCAAAGTGGCGCTGCCACTACGAGCTAATATAAGTAGTACCGTCCCGCGGATTACGCGCGGACGTTTCAGGAAAAATGTGCTCGTCCATGCAAAGTGGCGCTGCCACTACGAGCTAATATAAGTAGTACCGTCCCGCGGATTACGCGCGGACGTTGTGCCGGAAAACAAGGCGCTCGTCCATGCAAAGAGGCGCGACCCCTACGAGCGGGCTCAAACCCATAGTACTGCCCCATGACCATACTAGGCACTCGTCCATGCAAAGAGGTGCGACCCCTACGAGTGGGTGGATCAAACCAGCAGTCCCTACCCTTAGAGTTCCAATGGTAAAGTGATCACTTACTCGAGTTCTAGCGCACACACATCGAAAACCTTAGATAACCGTTCGCATTGCTCATCATGAAATATAATTTAAACACAATCGCTTGTATAGCTTGTAAGTATACCATGATAAAACATTATTTAAGTACGTGTCCCTCGCCCCGAAAACAGTTTAAAAACAGTGAAAACAGCGAGAATAGGGGCTGTGAGACTCACCTGTGGTTCTTGTTAAGGGATTAAATCGAGATTCGGGTTTTCTTGGTGTTGGCCTTAGAATTGAAGGTCTAGAATACGATTAAATAACAAGAAGTATATATATTAAGATTAAGAAATAGGAGAATATAAGGGTTGGAAAGTAGATCTCAAGGTTATATTCTCGGCTTACCTAGTAACAGGATCGGAAATGAAAACAACGGATGCTTGGGAGAGGATTAGTGCAAGTTTGCAGTTCTTTGAAGTGTGTTTTGGGTGATAATTTAGGTTACATATTTATAGGCAAACTCAAGGGAACACAATCCCTTGCTTTAGGGGATTGTAATCTTTTCATATCTAGGGGTAATGATGATAAAGTATGGAAATTATTATTATTTATTTAAGAGTGGAGTAGTGGATAAAAGATTTTGATTTGATTTGGTCAGGACATGCAGGTCTGGGGTTGGTGAGAATAGGGTGGCTGACAGTTGACTTTTCGTGTTACAGTGTGCTTTTTCTGGTACTTTTGTTAGTGTACAGTAAAAAGTGGAAAATCTCTGAAACACGCTACTGTTTCCTTTTGGGCGGGAGTAATCTCCTTACAACTGGAGAATAGACTAAGTGTTCTGCGCGTATTACTTTGTGCGCATAGCTTTCTGCGTGAAGGACATTTCTTTGCTGCGGGTAGGTGCGTAACCTTCTCGCAGTTAGGACATTGAGTTTCATTTGTAGATTCTCCAGGTGGTCTTGGTATTTCAACATAGTGATCAGTTATGTTGAAGTCAATTCCATCTTGGAGCTTCAGACAAACTAGCTCTCAATGTTCCCGCCATGCGGGGAGGTTAGTTCCCTTCCGCACGCGCATAAACGATTTAGGATGCACCCGCCTTAGCATCATGCGGGATGGTCAACCCATTAGACAACATAACGTTAAGGTGCATGAAAACATAAAGCCAAAACATTCGCGCATGGTGCATATAACATATGCCCACGCTGGTTCTTAACATGGCGCGCTCGCGCAGGGCGCACATAACAAATGCACGCGCTGATTCTAACATAGCGCGTTCGCGCAGGGCGCACATAACATAATTACCTAATATTTAGGTTGATTACTTGGTTTAAGGGATTGGGAATTTACCGGGTGTCACAATATATATACACATATATATATATATATACACATATATACATATATATATATACATATATGTATATATATATATATATATGGGATGGATCATGCGAGAAGTGATATTATAACGAGAAATGTGAGAAATGAATCTAGACAATTGATTGTGTTTAATCAATGGTCAACAATAGAAATGACATTATCGTAAATAAAGACACATATTTATGACATATTTTCAATTAAAAAGGACATGCATGTCTTTTGTGGTGTTGGTGTTATTAAACCAGACATTAATTTATTCAGCGGTTATTTTTTCTTGCATAATTAATGCTCATAAGATGACTAATACTATTTAATTTTTCTCATTAAATTTTGCAATAAAGTATATATATATATATATATATATATATATATATATATATATATTCTCATTACGTTAACGTTGTATATTATGGATTTTTCATAAAGTACCTACATACCAAAATTAGGAACATACAGTTTTGTGTAGGGGTTTCGTGAAAGTATAGTTAACTATTGAATTCAAATTTGTATGTTTTGGTAGAATAAATGTTTATATAGTAGTGTATTGTGTGATATGTAGGAATTATTATTTACAGTGTAGGGTGGTATTTTGAATTATGTATTGTGTTGGTACATATATTATACCTTGTAGGGATTAGTTCAATGTTAAGGTATTTTTAGTTCATTTGATTTTCACCAACAAACAACAAATATTACATGTGTAGAATAATTGTGCTTACTATGTAGAGTATGTAGGATAAAATACTTTATATGCTAGGTGTGCAGGATAATTATGTTTACTATATAGGGTATGTAGGAATAAATCTTTACTGTGTAGGGTGTGTAAATTTATATATGTATTGTGTAGTTGGTATTTCAAATTGTCTATGTGTAAATTATATCGTGTGTAGGTTCATATATGTACTATGTATGTGGTATTATAAATTGCGTTTGTGTAAATTTTATCATGTGTAGGTTCATCTATATACTGTGTTGGTGGTATTTCGAATTGTGTATGTTTAAATTTTGTCATATGTAGGAGCATTTATTTATAATTTAGGTTCACATATGTACCATGTAGGTGGTATTTCGAATTATGTATGTTTAAATTTTATCCTATGTAATGTCTAGGTAATAAGGCAGTTGTAAAGTAATTCAAGATTTTAAGTCATATATGTAATCTAGGTTTTGTTGATCGTGTGTGCACGTATATGAATATGTTATATTATGTAATATGATATAATGATATTTGATATGTATTGATCTTAATTAGTTTTATGGGATTATGAGCAGGGAGGATGTATATGTTGTTGAATGGTTAAGGATGTCGTATAATAACATAACAAATTGTATTTACAAAAGAAATATTAAAAAAAATGAAACTTTCAAATATTAATATTTACCATATATAAGAACAGGAAAGATTACCAATACACCCTTATACATAATATAAAAAAAATAAAAAGAAAAATTATGATTGGTTATAATCACTTCTCGTACTAAAAAAACTTCTGAAATGAACCTAATCCTATATAGTAGTGTGTGTGTGTGTATATATATATATTTATATATATATACACACACACACATACTAGTTAAGTTTCCGCGGAATACTGCGGGTTGCGATATATTGCAATGATACGTTTATGTTGCTTCAAAATTCAACTTGTGATATTGAGTTAATATGGCGTGTGATGTTAATTTTAGTCGTGTAAATAACTAATAAGTATTTTAGACGAATAGAACAAATATGTAACAAATGACTTGGATTAATGCAACGAATATGTAATATATTTTAACATGTGTCTACATATATATATACATATATATATATAGGGGACGGGTTATAGTTAAAACTCCTTTTAAAGAGAAAACTTAAAAGCTCCTACAAAAACTTCTAAAAAACTATTTTTAACTTTTTAAAATTTTTTTTTTGAAGTTTCTTTCTTTTCCATTATTCTTATATGTTGTTATTGGTTCAACAAAAAAAAAAAAAAAACTTGTCGGTAACCTCGTCGGTATAATGCGCATGTGTAATAGTGTGCATTGCATATATGCAAAAGTGTTTGTCTTGCATAGAATACAACACTATTGCACATATTTGATACACACTATTGAATATATGCAATATAAGACTAATACACACATCGAATACACATTAGTACGTATGTGTAATACAGCATTAACGCACATGTGCACCACATCGACTTTTATTTTATTATTATTTTTTTCCATATAATACAGCACTACTACACATATACAATACACAAATATTGAATATATGCAATAAAACACTATTAAACTCAAAAATACATAGTAATACACATGTGTAATACAATGGTATCGCACAGTAATACGTATGTGCACTACAGCGGTTTTTTTTATTTTTGTTTTATTTTTTTATTTTTTCCGAGTGAAATGTAAGAAAATATAAGAATAATGGCTAAAGCAGAATTTTAATGTAAGGCCCTGAACCCGATAGCCCTACTTTAGCGTCGGATTTACTCATAAACACAGTTCTTGCAATCAGAGTTAATTAAAACTTTCGCGGAAACGTTTACTTGAAGCATTCGTTACAAAACATTCAATCTCTTCTCTGATACTATAAAACAAATCATTATATTTAAAACATCTTTTCTTTCATCTTAAGATGCCAGCCGTTCAATCCATACCATGTGCCATCCTCATGCTAGTTCTTTGGTCTGATCACCTGCGTGCATACTAAAAGTCAGCTACGCTGAGTGAGTTCTAGTTAATCAAGCAACTTATCATACAACCACTACATGCATCATATACGTATCCGCAGACACGTAGTCCACTATCTAACCTGCTTACCTTACCACTTAGCCTCTTATTTACACCTACCACCTTGCCACTTTGCCACTTTAATAACGTATAACGTTATGCCACTTTGCCACTTTAATAACGTATAACGTTATGCCACTTTGCCACTTTGATAACATATAACGTTATGCCACTTTGCCACTTTGCCGCTTTAATAACGTAGTCACGTATAGGCTTACCCTACCACGTACTATCGTCGTGCCACTAACACTCTTACTACACTCTTGCCACTTCTAACACGCTCTACCTCTACTTGTCTACAACATGCTTCATATCATTTACATAATAAGCAAGTCACATCATAGCATTCATACACACTAATAACCACTTGGCAATCACTATCCCTGGCGATGCGTGCAATATCCGAAGATCGTTCACGCACCAACAAGTATTATATAATAGCTACCTCGTATAACATCTATAGCATACACTTACCACTTAAGGTAAGTGTATTCACACTTCACATCGAGTATGCACACATCCCCGAAAACATAACAAGGAAATGGGGATAGAAACTCACCTGAACACGGTTACGTTCACCGTTAATCGTAATCCCTTTCTTCAGTTGTGCACGGCTGACTGTATAACAAGTATACGTATCAATTAACTATCAATACTCATATTGTATTTCTATCTTTATATGACCCACAACGAACGGGGGTCCGGGGGGCAGCGCCCCTGGCAGCGGGGTCTAGGGGCGGCAGCCCCTAGCAGGGTCCAAGGGGCAGAGCCCCTGGCTGGGGTCGAGCTGCCAGGTCAGCTTGGAAAAATTTTATTTCCATTAACTGTCTTAACACATTTTTCATTAGGTTTTTAATTTATTTTCTAAGCGAACTTAACTTTAGGCGAAGTTAAACCTTAAGCGAACTTAGCTTTAGGAAAAGTTAAACCTTAGGCGAACTTAGCTTTAGGCGAAGTTAAACCTTAGGCGAACTTAGCTTTAGGCGAAGTTAAACCTTAGGCGAACTTAGCTTTAGGCGAAGTTAAACCTTAGGCGAACTTAGCTTTAGGCGAAGTTAAACCTTAGGCGAACTTAGCTTTAGGCGAAGTTGTCATCAGGCGAACTTAGCTTTGCAGGCGAAGTTCATCAGGCGAACTTAGCTTGCAGGCGAAGTTGTCGGCTGCAGCTACTCTTCGTCCTTAATCGTCTTCGTTTCTTAACCAAATAACTCGATTTAGGTATCCACGGAATCGTCTGACCAGCGCCTACAAACCCCAACCATCAAATCGACCTAACATCGATGTTTAAAGGGTGCGATTTAGGCATATAGGTTACGGGTTCTTTTATCAATCGATTAACCCATCAAATCGTAACCATTTTCAGTAAGTTTAGCTTTGTTGGATTCGTTTTTACCATACAAACACAGATCTATCATTTCTATACTAATCCAAACCTAAACGAACAAGTTCTCGATATAAACGTACCGTAAATGAGTCGAACTACGAACACGAGCTGGTCTTGTTGCTTTGGTTCGTCACGACGATCTAGCACCAACGAGCTCAGGTCCTCGCCTTTGGATCTTGGTTCGGGTTGTGTGTTTTGGGGTGTGTAGAGATTAGGATGGATAAATGGATGGAATGGAAATGATTGGGGTTTAAGGGGGTATTTATACTCCCTTAAGCCCATGGACTAAAAGCCCATATTTCCTTTTGGTCCCTATCTAATACCATCTAACTATCCTACTAAGTCTTCATATTTTGCTATTATTATTATCGTTCTACTAACTCGTTTATTTCACCCGACAAAATAATACATTAAATATTACTTTAGAAATTTCGGGATGTTACATTTAAAAATATTTTTTTATTTTTAATTAAAAATAATTTTTTAGGAGTTTTTAAGTTTTCTCTCTAAAGATGAGTTTTCTCTTGATCCTCTCCCTATATATATATATATATAGGGTAAAGATCCTAAGAGAACCATTGGCAAATTGAGAACTTTGAGAACCATTTTGGACCACTAAAAAACCCTCTAAAAAACTATAAAACAAACAAACTGAAAATTTTAAAAAAGTAAAAAAACCAAAATTCTTATATTTCATTCCGGTTTCATTAAAAAAAACCAATTTTTTTTCTTTTTAATTTGTATTATACCTATACACATATGTATACTTTCATTTAATCTCTAGTTACGTAATATACACATATGTACATTATCATTTACCTTAAATTATACATATGTGTATAGGAAAAAACATGTGTACATATTATACATATATGTATAATAAAAAAAACCGATTTTTTTTCTTTTTAATTCGTATTATACCTATACACATATGTATACTTTCATTTAATCTCTAGTTATGTAATATACACATATGTACATTATCATTTACCTTAAATTATACATATGTGTATAGGAAAAAAAACATGTGTGTACATATATGTACATATTATACATATACGTATATGTATAATTTAGCTAAACCGAGAATTTTTTTTACGTTTTTTTAGAAATCGGGATGATAAATAAGAACTTTGGTTTTTTTACTTTTTTTATTTTTGTGTTTTTTTTTGTTTTATGATTTTTTTTATTATTGGGTTTTTTTGTGGTCCAAAATGGTTCTCATAGTTCTCAATTCCCAAAAAGTTCTCACATGATCCTGATCCTATATATAATATATATATATATATATATACAGGGGTGGGATGCAGCGAAAACTCCTCTTAAAGAGAAAACTTAAAAAGTCCTAAAAACTATTTTTAACTTAAATTTTTTTTTTTTTTGAAGTTTCTGTTTTTTCCATTATTCTTATATTTTGTTATTAGTTCCAAAAAAAAACCCTCGTCGGTGTAGTGTAGTGCACATGTGTAATGGTGTGCATTGCATGTATGCAAAAGTGTTGGTATTGCATAGTATACAACACTATTGCACATATTTGATACACGCTATTGTATATATGCAATATAATACTAATACGCACATCGATTACACATTAGTACGTATGTGTAATACAACATTAACGCACATGTTCACTACATCGACTTTTATTTTATTATTATTATTTTTTCTATATAATACAACACTACTACACATATACAATACACAAATATTGAATATATACAACTAAACACTATTGAACTTAAAAATACATAGTAATACACATGTGTAATACAACGGTTTCGCACAGTAATACGTATGTGCATTACAGCTGTTTTTTTTTTACTTTTTTTTAATTTTTTTCGAGTGAAGGGGACCAAAATATAAGAATAATAGCAAAAAAGAAAATTTGAAAATATTTTTTTATATTTAATTAAAAATAATTATTTAGGAGTTTTTAAGTTTTCTCCATAAAGATGAGTTTTCTCTTGATCCTCTCCATATATATAGGGGTTGGATCTTGCCAGAAGTGAAGTTACAGTGAGAAGTACGAGAAGTTAATCTGGGCCACTCATCTAATTTTCAATCTTCCATCATTAAAAATATATGAAAAGGGTATTAAAGTAATATAAATGTATTCACTCTCTAATTAATATATATAATTAAATCACATGAGTTACATGAATTTTTTACCAAACTAGTGTTGGTGGAAAAAGTATTTACTATTTTGGTGTTCCATGAAAACTATTTACCAAACTAGTGTTTTTCATTTATTTTATATTCATCTTTATTTTTAAATTCTTTTATTGGAATCTTTTATTTTTTTTATTTAGTTAATCGATTATTTATTTTTTTATAATATAATGCTTATGTATATTTTTATCCATCAATCCAGTATCTGTTTTTTTATATATTTTCTTATTAGTCAGCTTTTCGTTTTTCTTTTTTTTTTGTATTTTCACTAATTGTTATAATTCTTTTCTTCTTATTTTATTTTTTATCTACTATTGTCAAATATAAAAACAAATAAATCATCTAAATAAATTCAAAACGAAATAAGAAACATAAAAAGATAACCAAATATTAAAACTTAACCTGCTACGAGCCACGAGTCTCAATATCAAATATAAACGAAATATGAAATTCAAATAACACAAACAAAAAGGCAAAGCGGCGAAGCCAGACGAATTTAGTCAGTATCAGTTGTGTGTGTGTGCGTGCGCGCGTTCACTCGGCGGCGAAGCCAGGCGAATTTAGTCGGTATCGGTTGGCTCTTTTACGATACCAAGTTGCATATAGAATAAATACGCGTCATCGCCACTTTTGGTCGGATGATCAAATGTTTTCTATAGAGTTTCCTTCAGCAAGGTCCGGTGTTTGAACCCGATTTATGTGCAAACTCTAAAATATAAGTGTGACAACCATAAGAAGATTCAAACTTGTATATACGAAACATTCAAAACAAATTGTTGAATATTCATTCAAAATTTTATGCTACAAATTGTTGAATATTCATTCGATATTCATTCAAATCAAATTGTACATCTTTTAAAAGAGACATCGATATACAAAACAAATTAGAACATATATATATACAATATTAAAATTCTTGGGTTTTAAATAATTTAGTAAATTAATGAACCGAATGTTAAGTAAATTGTTAACAAATTGTTCTACAAGAAGTTTGATTATGTTGTTAACCTAGTAATAAGCGATCATCAACACAATTTTTTGTTCATTAACATAAAAGGACGAACATGAATGTCATCTTTTTTGAATGTTTGTTTATGTAAGCTCGCTTAAAGTTGTTCATTTACCTTCATTCGTTTGAATATTCATTCAAATTTTATGCTACTAATATCAGTTTAAAATCAATTTGGTTTTCGCATTATAGAACCCATTGTTTAGACATCGTTGTTTATTTTGAAATGTTGGAAGTAGTGATATGAAATTCCACTTTAATTTGGACATTTATTCTTCCTTTAATTGGTGTTATATATGATTTGTTATGTTTATTTGTGTTCATGAACTGTTTTTTAGAATATTAACTTACGAACATAAATATGTTCATATTAACGAACAAAAATATTCATTAGCTTAACTGTTTCTGTTTGTTCGTTAGTTTAGTTATACGAACAAACCTCTTTCGTGTCATTTATGCCCGGTTTTAAATGAAGACAAAAATCCATACATCAAGTACTAGGCATGGCCATCTCTAGGGACAACAAAATGAAGCTAAGGCTTTGTTTCATATGTTTAATTTGGGATTTAGATTAATTTCTGTAATTTGAGCGCCATTTAAACTGAATTAGGTCTAGGTAGGTGTAAAGAACTGTATTATTTATTTGTTTTCAAAAATGATGACCACATCTTGGTTTATTTCGAGTGATAGCAAGATAACTTTTTTTACAACAAGACCTCATTTTTAAATATCGCTTTAGGCCACCGAAGAGATTTAGCTGGCTCAGTACTACTAAGAAAAGTAGAGATGTTACGTAGAATTTGTTGATTTTGAGTATAATCGACCACATATTAAAATGAGACAAATTTGAATCAACGGCAAGATTTACAGGAATTAATAAAAACATATTATAATATAAATATAACTAGCTTTAGAGCCTGTGTTACACACAGAATGATTCAAATTATAAAATTACAAGTAAAGCAAATAATTACATAACGTATATGAAAAATATATTACATCTATGCTTTTATCTATACTATGTGTACATAAATTAATTTTACTTATATCACAAAATGATTTTTTAAATGAACTTAATAAAAAAAAATGCGCGTGTAGAATCGTACATGAGAACACTCTTTTCATTGAAAATTTTATTTTCAGTGTCATGTATGTATATTTGAAAAAATTTTGGTTATTAACCAATTTCGGGAATAAGACTTCTCATACAATAGTAGTTCTAACCACTCAGCCTAAATACGGAATAAGTGTTATCTTTATTGATATATTTATCAATTTACCACCCATCGAAGGAAAAGAGAACATTAAATTGTAACGACGGATGTTCTTCAAGAAATATGTTTTTCTGAGCTACACCATGAAAATTTTTTTAATAAGTTTCATGGAGCTTCTCGAATTTGCAATAATGACAACATAAAAAATAACATGTTAACTCGTTCAATTTTGTGAATATTTTGCTTCATTTGAGCATAGTTTGGGATGACATGCTACCTATATAACGTTCTAATCACCACTGAAGGAAAAGTTAATGCTTACACAAATATTTCAAATTTGATAAAAGTTAGAAGCATTGATAGGTCTGGGGTGGCATGTCGAAAGTGTTCGCAATCTTTTCTTAAATTTTAATAGTCAAGGGAAAAATAGTCAATTTGCTAAATCCCGAACCTTTTGATTATTTCTAAAAATGCCCTTGAAAATAATTTTGAAACCCAAATCATGTTTAAAATTCTAACTTTTATCCGTTTGACATTTTCAAGTCAACACTATGAACCCGTAACAAATTTAATGATAAATCTATTTGCATTCTCAAACTTTTAAAAATACTCAGATTTCCTATTTTTGTCACGTAACAAATTTTGATCTAAATGTATTTAACTTTTACCAAGCAATCTATTTACCAACTTTTACCCGAAACAATCCTTGATAAAAAAATTAAGAAATTAAATATGATAAACTTTGTTATATCTGAAAGTGATTGGTATATGTTATCCTCACATTTTAACATATGCATAGTTTGCTAAATTAACCGAAAAATAAATGGATAGATTTAAAGTATAGATTTATAATTTATAGATTTATATGACAATTTACAATAATAATATTAATAATAGATAAATTGATTGATTTTAAAAAAATGAATCGACTTTTAAGCATATATTTATAATTTAATAATTAAAAAATTACTTTGTCAAATGAAAGCATATTCGAGTTTCTTTTTCTTTACAATCTTCTACAATATACATAGTACAATATGTTAATGATAACATTTGAAATTATATTCATTTCAATCTTTGACAAAAATGATTTGTTGTTGATTTTTGGATTTCACCAAGAATATTGGAATATATAATAAAAAAATATGTTAATATTTATTTTTATAAAAATGTATAGATATGATATAAATAGAGTATAAAAGAAAAGTGAATAATTATTTATCAATTACTTATATTATTGTCAATTAAGATCTTAGTTTTGGAGGGAAAAGAATTGTAAGAATTAACCAAAAGATGTCAAGTGCCCACAATTATTTTACTCTATTAAAATAGGTAGATATATAAATGCGATGATCTAATACACACAAAAAAGTCGTCTTCCTAAAAAAAGAAAAGAAAAAGAAACTTAAGCATGGATTTGATGCCATAATTAAGTAAATTCTTAGCCTTCAAAAATCCAAAAAACATTTTTCTTGGTTGTAAAGAGATGTAAGAGTTATAAATCACTTGTGGTCTAGTGGTAGGAAGACTTGAGTTTTTCATTGAAGACCCAAATTTGATCCCTACTTGTGTCACTATGCTGGATATGACAATGAAGGATTTGAGCTAGGCCTTGAGAGGTTGTTAGTTCAAATCTCGAGCTCATCTTGGTTTTCGTCCCATCATGTGTTACGCTAGAGAGTTCTGTTGTTGTGACGCCAATGACTGTCAAATGACAACCGATATTATGGTTTCCCGAAAGAACACCTAAGCCAAGATCTGAAGCTAGTGTTGACCCTGTTAAGTTCCTCTCTTTACACTAAGATCTGAAGCTAGTGTTGACCCTGTTAAGTTTCTCTCTTTACACGTACGTCCACTAAAGTTAATGGAAATTTCAATTTATACATCTGAGGTTAAAAAAATGTGGTAACAATGTATCCCTATTAACTATACGAGAAAACCTATTAAATTAAACATCTTCAACTTGTACTCAACTTAAAAATTTTAATTTAAAAGATAGTCACTAACTATTCATTTAAAACCTTTATAAAAGAACCCTAACCGCTACAAAGAAAAGTGGCAATAATAACATATGTCGCCACTAAAGGGTAGCAAAAGTCGTTACAATACATTAGCGGCGATGTTGAGTCACCATTATTGTCTCGCCTCTATTGACCAAGTCGTCGCCGCTAATTAAATGATGCTTGCACTAGAGATTTTGCCGGAAAACTTTTTGGAGATGAATTTATGAATTTCTTCTACAACAAAACAAGATTTACTTGCACAAGAGTTAGTTATTAATCTAATTGAACTCGAAACTGAAAAAACACATGATCAATGTAGAGCCCATATTGTTTTGATTAGTCTTTTGTATTTGTTAAGTTGTTTAACGTTGTATTTTGTCAGCTTTCGGTTTCTTTATGTATGTTTGAGCCATAGGCCCATGTAAACAAAGCCCTTCTTGGGCCCAAGTAAATAAAGAAAGCATGGAATGGCTTGCACTATAAATAGTGCAACCATGCCTATGCTACAACAATCTTTTTGAAAATATTATCCATACCTTTCTCATCAACTCTCCCTACTCTCTCCCCTTCTTTCCTTTTTCGGAAATAACCGAGCACCAAACAAGATCCTAGATCTCAATTACACACAAGTGATTTTCGTTAGCTTGGTGTGAGATTGATCCAAGAATATAGTTGTCTGATCCGTTCTAAGGACGTACAATTGGTATCAGATCTTTCAGCTCTACCAGTTGATGTTCCTGGGGCCACAACCTTAGATTTTGTTCTTGTTTAAGTGTTTGAGAAGTTTGCTTAAGTGCTACAAGTGGGTTTCGGGCTAAGAAAGCGTGTTTGCAAGCTTGAAAATGGGTTAAAAGTTGTGTTTAAGGATGTTAAAGTGTTCTTCGGGTTTCTTGTGGTGTTTGTAGTTGAAAAATTGGGTAAACGCGTGTTTGTTTAAAGATCCGTACGTAAATAGTGGGATTTGTGCCTTTCTGGAAATTTGAATCGGACAGCACTTGGAAAACCATTCAAATCGCATTTGGAAAAACCAATCGAATCTCATTGGGAAAATCCACTCGAATTCATTCTTAAAAAAAATCGAATCTCATTTCCAATCCAATCGAATTGCATTTCCAATCCAATCGAATCACATTTCCAGAAACCAATCGAATCGCATTTCTGAAACAAATCGAATCGCATATTCTGTGCGGTTCATTTGAAGTTGGTGGTTTTAATAGAATTTTTTGCCTTTCTAGGCTGTTTTGGTTTGTTATTCTGATTGTCAAGATGTCACATGATCATGAGTTATTGAAGAATTTCTTAATTCTTGAATATGAACCCGGTACTACAAGCAAACCGCCTAAACTTCTTAATTGGGAAAATAGCTTTGAGGAATTCAACTGGAGGTTAAGAACTATGTAAGAATAAATGACTTTGCTCTACTTAGATCCATTGAGAATGGACCTCATAGACCTACTACACCTTCTCCTGCTGGACCAGTTGAGGTTCTTGTTGTAAGTTACTCTGATGAAGATAAGAAACTAATTCTTGATGATGAAAAAGCTTATGGCGTGCTTAGTGTGTGCCTATCAATTGGTATCTCTCAAACACTAAGAGAATGCACAACTGCTAAAGACCTTTGTTGCCTTGGTTGAGAAGTTTGAAGGTAATTTGGATACGAGGGAGAGCAGAAGGGAAATGTTGAAAGGTGTAGGGGTATGGTACTAAACCCGGCTTACGACCTTAATTTATTATGTTTGGCTTATTTTATTATATGGACTAATACAATATTATTGGGCTGAGGGGGTTTTGTGGAGTTAACCCTAACTGGGCTAGGCCCATTAGGGTACCATGATGGTGGCCATGAGGCTCCCTATATAAGGAGGTCTCCACCTCCTTATTAAGGGTTGTTGTTCTCAATAAGAGCCATCACCATAACCATTTTTGTGTCTGTAAACAAGAGATCCTCGAGATTTCTTAGCAGTCACCTCCACACCCCCATATTTCTATGGCAGGTCTCAAACTACCGGAGAAGAAGATGAAGTCGTGGTTCGTTTATCTCGAACACCGAGGAACATCGTCTTGGATCAGGTCAGATTCATTTCATGTTTCTTCATTGGCGCCATCCGTGGGACGGTAACGAACCACACCTCAATCTTCCCCGTTTCATGCCTGATCTGTGTTTCTAGAGTGACGGAGGTTAGATCTGGTTCTAATTCCTTCAGATCTGATTCCGTTTGAGCAACAGTTACGTTCGATATTCTTGTTTGTCTCTCTAGATCTGCGTTCATACGCAATGGGTGCCGGATCCAGATCTGATTTTTCAGTGTTCAATGCTGGAATAAGTTCTAGATCTATAGTCACAAAGCAAAAATTGGGTGTAAAAAAGGAATACACAGGTACAACTCTTTTTGCAGTGGGTACCATCATATTTGTATATCTTTGACTCATGTGGGAATGCATCTTCTGGGAGAATGACAGGCTGTGTACAGCCTCAAAATAATAGCCATCAATATACTCCGCCGCCATCATGCGCGCCCGCAGAAACCACTGTGTGGGTCGGAAGACGGCTCCTTTCTTTGTTTTGCAAAGAAGACTCCGCCGTCATGCATGCTCTCCCGCGAGTCACCACTCCGCCGCCATGCTTGCGCGTCCGCGAGTCATCACTCCGTCGCCATGGATGAGCGCCCGCGGAAACCACCGTGTCGGTCGTGCCCTTGGTTTTACGCAGAAGACTCCTCCGCCATGCATGCGCGCCTACGAATCACTACTCCGCTGCCATTCATGCGCACTGCCGATGATCACCATTCTATCGCTATGCATGCACGCCACCTGAGATCAAGACTCCGTCGTATACATATGCACGCCCGCGAATCAACATTCCGCTGCCATGCATGCGCACCCGCGAATCCTCACTACGCTGCCATGCTTGCGCGCCGTGAATCAGCATTCTGCTGCCATGTATGCGCATCCGCGGGTCCTTAGTATGCCGCCATGCATGCGCGCCGCGAATCAGCATTCTGCTGCCATGTATGCGAGAGATACCATGAAGCCGCATCAGCATTTTGTATTTGTTTATTATGTAAACCGACCCGATTTGTAAACCGAAGCTTATGTTATAATCAAAATGATGGATTTATGTTACAATATTGTTTCACACTTGTTTTTTGGGTCTTGAAAACATCCTACCTTTATTTTTATTTTTATTTATTTATTTATTTATTTTATTATTATTTTTTTTTTGTTTTGTATTTTTGTCTTGATCCATTTTGCATGAAAACTCTTGTGTCTCACACCCATATTTGACCACCAACATTACCCTATATATACACCACCTTTCCTCTTCATTTTCCCTTGCTACAACTCCAAAAAAAAAAAAACTCTCTCAAATATCAAAGATTCAAGGTTATCTTCTTAAGTGTTTTTGAAGGATTTTGGTCTTTCATCTTAATTAGTTTATGTAGCCTTATTAATACTTTTTTATGGTTGTGCAACATATATATAATATACACTCCTTGTTTACCTTTGGTAGTTACTTCTCCGATTCCGGACGGTGAGGTTTCGGACCCCATAAGGCAAGGCTTCATGGAGGACTTCGTGTCCTTGATATATATACATCTATATAACTTGTTCAAACATATTAATCTTGCTTATTTTAGTTTGATGGTCATGTTTACAAGTTCCATGGTTATGGGTTTTTAATAGTCTATGCTTCGGTTTAACCGTAAATAGCTCTAAACCGTAAACCGAACTTTGTTACTAGTTTTGTTTGTTTAAACATACTTAGTGTTAGATCTAAGTTTCTAAAATCATTTTTACAAATTCTATGGTTATGGGTTTGTAGAATCTTACCTCGGTCTTAACCCGAAACACGATCCGAACCGAAAACCGAACTTTTGTTTAAAGACTTTATTGTTAACTTTTGGTATTTTTTTTATTTGTACATTATTATACAAGTTCTTTAGTGTTTGGACCTGTGGAAACCATCTATGAACTTGTTGTGAGATGGAAACCGAACCAAACCGATTCTTGCTCGCTTAAGACACACAAGTGTGGTTTTTTTTAGCCATCAAGACTTGTATATTTCTTTAAAAATAGTTACAAATTGATTTTTAAATATTTTCTTAAGTACTTGGAAATGTTGGATCCAACTTGATCTCATAACAAAGTTTGGACCGACAAAACCGAACACCCGCTTAACGTGCGTCGTTAGTTCTAAAACAATGGAACTACATACTTGGTTAAGTCTTATTAAATTTTATTAAGTTATCTCATAACATTCAATATTTTGGAAAGTTGACTTTGGGTTTGACCAATTATCAAGACCCGAACCGACAACCCGAACACTCGATAAAAAAAACCCGTTTTAGTATCTTTATTCCAAAGGGATTTGCATTTTTGCATTTTACCCACCTTATTACTTAACATAGGTTGAGTAAATATTAAGGTTAGATACTTTAACCCGGTTTCGAGCAAACTTACATTTTTAAAGGGTTATTATTATAAATTCTTAAATAGTCACATTTTAAACCTTGAATGTTATGAATGTTATGAGTCACATTTTAAACCCTAAACCCCAAACCCTAAATTCTTAAAAAAACTCTCTCAAACATCAATAAATGTTGAGAAATGTAAATAATTAAAGTTCAAGGTTTAAAATGTGACTATTTAAGAATTTATAATAATAACCCTTTAAAAATGTAAGTTTGCTCGAAACCGGGTTAAAGTATCTAACCTTAATATTTACTCAACCTATGTTAAGTAATAATGTGGGTAAAATGCAAGAATGCAAATCCCTTTGGAATAAAGATACTAAAACGGGTTTTTTTTTATCGAGTGTTCGGGTTGTCGGTTCGGGTCTTGATAATTGGTCAAACCCAAAGTCAACTTTCCAAAATATTGAATGTTATGAGATAACTCAATAAAATTTAATAAGACTTAACCAAGTATGTAGTTCCATTGTCTTAGAACTAACAACGCACGTTAAGCGAGTGTTCGGTTTTGTCGGTCCAAACTTTGTTATGAGATCAAGTTGGATCCAACATTTCCAAGTACTTAAGAAAATATTTAAAAATTAATTTGCAACTATTTTTAAAGAAATATACAAGCCTTGATGGCTAAAAAAAAACCACACTTGTGTATCTTAAGCGAGCAAGAATCGGTTTGGTTCGGTTTCCATCTCACAACAAGTTCATAGATGGTTTCCACAGGTCCAAACACTAAAGAACTTGTATAATAATGTACAAATAAAAAAAATACCAAAAGTTAACAATAAAGTCTTTAAACAAAAGTTCGGTTTTCGGTTCGGATCGTGTTTCGGGTTAAGACCGAGGTAAGATTCTACAAACCCATAACCATAGAATTTGTAAAAATGATTTTAGAAACTTAGATCTAACACTAAGTATGTTTAAACAAACAAAACTAGTAACAAAGTTCGGTTTACGGTTTAGAGCTATTTACGGTTAAACCGAAGCATAGACTATTAAAAACCCATAACCATGGAACTTGTAAACATGACCATCAAACTAAAATAAGCAAGATTAATATGTTTGAACAAGTTATATAGATGTATATATATCAAGGACACGAAGTCCTCCATGAAGCCTTGCCTTATGGGGTCCGAAACCTCACCGACCGGAATCGGAGAAGTAACTACCAAAGGTAAACAAGGGGTGTATATTATATATATGTTGCACAACCATAAAAAAGTATTAATAAGGCTACATAAACTAATTAAGATGAAAAACCAAAATCCTTCAAGAACACTTAAGAAGATAACCTTGAATCTTTGATGCTTGAGAGAGTTTTTTTTTTGGAGTTGTAGCAAGGGAAAATGAAGAGGAAAGGTGGTGTATATATAGGGTAATGTTGGTGGTCAAATATGGGTGTGAGACACAAGTTTTCATGCAAAATGGATCAAGACAAAAACACAAAACAACAAAAAAATAATAATAAAATAAATAAATAAATAAAAATAAAAATAAAGGTAGGATGTTTTCAAGACCCAACAAACAAGTGTGAAACAATATTGTAACATAAATCCATCATTTTGATTATAACATAAGCTTCGGTTTACAAATCGGGTCGGTTTACATAATAAACAAATACAAAAACGAATACAAACAAGACCCGAAATTGACGAATGTCACAGACTGTACTGAACTCGAGATATGCTTATTTGCACCCATTACGTAATTTTATGTCTTACATTTTACGTCATATACTTTTATACGTAATAGGGTTTACTTAGTAATAACCAATGTATTTTATATAAATATATAAAACATAAATATTAAAGTTTACTTTTAGTCGGTTTATAATATGGCAATCTTACGATTATTTTTCTTAGTCATACACTTCAAACCCGAAAACTATATGTAACACAACATAAGACGATATGTAGCGGGAAACATCACCCCCTCCCCTTGGGCGTTATGGATACAACTTTGGTCTCAAGTGTAATCTGGGCAACATCACCCCCTCCCCTTGGGCGTTAAAACTTTTTTCTAACATTACTATAGATAAGCATTTGATTTTTTATTTATTGTAGCTTTATATGATATTTTGAAATTTTGTAAGTGAAAGTGATATGAGGGATTATTTAGTTTTATAAAATAGAAAAATGTGAAGAAACAATAATAGGGTATTTGATCACGTGGGAGGTCCCACAAGTGGGACCCAAGTATGTATACACCAAATATGACCTCGTCTTAACAGGTCAAAAACGCATTCTCTACAAACCTCCAACTACGCCACCAAATATTATGAATATGAATACACTCCAGTACTCCATCAAGCTTTTATTAAATGAAATAGGATAGATTTATAGTTAATACTTTAAATGAGTAAATATAAATGATTAAGCAAAAAATAAAACAAGTAAATTTGTTGGAAAATGTGTAGTGGGACCAATATATTTTGAAAAAAATTAATCATGATATAAATCATCTGCTTTTTTATTATAGTTTATTTTCTTAAAATTACTTTCAACTGAGTATTTAAAAGTAGATGCAAAAAACTATCATGGCCTCTCGGTTGATTTTTTTTGTCACCTCACTTTATCAATCAATAGTTTAACTCTTATTGGAATGTATAAAAAGTAGGTCGAATTATGAAAGGAATAAATATGTCTAAGCTATACGAAAAGTATTGTTATGCTAGTCAAAGCTAAGCATGGCAAAATGGGATGGGTGGCGACGACAAGATGATGGAGGTGGCAACATTTGTGGGAGAAGGGGTGGTGGAAGGTGGTGATGAACGCAAATGCGATGATGGTAATCAACGACAACTGGCGAGGTGACAATTACGAGAATGGGTGACAACTACGTTGGTGGAGGCAATAGTGGTAGCCTAGTGGTGTGGGACTGTAGGTGACGGTGACACTGTTGGTGGCAGTAGTGAGAGAGGGCGTGGTGACAACACATGATGGTGGTCGGTGGTGTTCTCTCAATTGGACTGACTAAGCTAATAAATTTTATAACAGTGACATGGTTAAACTTGAATCGTATGATTGTATGTTCTTAACAAACACAAATTGTTTGGTACATTTGATGCGTCTGTCCTCGTATGTTTTGACACTTTCACAATTTATACTTATTTTAACCCAAATAATCAGTTTTAAGTAGTTGCCAATATATTATGTAAAACCTTCTAACATGCTTTCAAAGGTGGAAAGTTGGGTGATGAATTGGTTTTCAAAAGTTTTGAGTAAGTTAAGTTATTATGTAACTAATTATCCAACCATCTTGAGTGGTTGCTTACTATTCAAGTTTCAAGTTTTTAACAAAATCTTTTCACCTTAATTCAACCACCATCCACCATCAAAGTTGTCCTAGCTTCCATTTTCACCAACCCCCTTCTTTGTTCATAGTCTTTAAATGTTTAGCGTCTTTCCAATACATACACGATCTAATCATCACCATTTTTCATATTTTCAACGTCATCTTATCAGCTGTTATACCAATAAACTTTATAAATAACATTAATATTTGATTTTAAAATAAAGTATCTTATTTTTTTTCTTTTGCATAAGTGAAACCAGAACCACCGAAATAATGCTTCTCTATAGAAAACTCAATAAACGTACACTTGGTAACTAGATGTGCTAGAGAATTCTAGAACTTTAGCAAGGATGCCAAACACTTACCCATAAACCACCCATGATGTGTTATATAAAGAAGGATGACTGTTTCTCAATGACTCATAAGTCATAAGCATAATACAAAGTCAGCACAAAAATAAGCATGTTTTGATTTCGTTAGTGTAACACGTAACAAATAAGTTTGTGTCTAGATTGACCTATCTAGCACACTTGACAAGCATGTTGTGTCAGACTATGCTACAATTAAGCAAGTCGACCCAACTAACCTGTTTAATGTTAAAATGCAAAAGTAAAATAGAATCTGTTAATTCAATCTAGGTAACCGCTTATAACATTTTTACAACTCATTTACGACTTGATTACAAATGTCAACCTGTTTTTAGCCGCAAACTCATTTAACTTGTTTAGCTAAATGGGTCACATGCTTGCGTTTTGCTTAGATGGTTGTAAGTGTGTTGGATCCAGTTTTAATTTTTTTTACACAAATAAATATATGGGCGGTGTTTAGGCTCAAGAATCTCAATTAGTCAATCTAACACAATTCTCACCCAAGTTATAAACTAAGTGATTTTCTTGCCACACTAAAAAATATTTGTTGATTACATATATAATATTAGGGTGATATCATATATTTTCAAGCTATTAAATGGTAATCCTAAAAGAAATAGGTTATAACTTTGAGCAAAAGTTAGTGTACACTCAAAAATGTTAAAATGGTAAAGGAAGCTAGCTCAAAAGATTCATACAAGTCATCCAATGTCAAAACCAACCACCTTAAATGCTATTTATTTGGGACATATTTTGTTTATTATAAGGATGGGTTGCTTATAATCTCTGCAACAAGGACATCACCCAATTGGCCAATTGCATACAAGATGGGGTCTTTGATAAAAATAAAATAAAATAAAATAAAATAACAAGCATTTGGTTTTATTCAAAGAGCTAAAATTAAAAATGACAAAGGCAAGTAGTTTGTACATATTTTAGTGCATGATTTACAAGTCACAATAGCAGGCTTGGTTTTGGCCTTTGGGAGTTGTTTGAGAACAATTTGCTTAAGAAGACATCAATGGCTGGATATTTGTCGGGTATCACGAGCCCCACTTTATCACCAACTGAAGAAACACTAAGTGACCGGGTGCAGATTATAGATAATCTGGGGGTTAAGTAATGTTTCCCACGAGAATGAGGTCCAACAGAGACGGTTGTTCTTCAGGGGACCTGAAAACAAACACCGTAAGCTCGTCACTGAGAAGGGGGGGGGGGTTCCTCCTTGTGACCACCATCCGGCGTGAGAATCAGACTAGATTGCTCTGAATATAAGTGTATATTAAGAGATTGCTAGATAACAGGATAGCAGATGATCTTACCATTCCAAGATGTTGGAGTATTTATAGCCGAAGGTAGGTTTCCTAGAAGGTACAGCCGGCTGAATAGTATTCCTGTTCTACCAACAGTGGACTATGCACAGGCCATACTGGTTGGTGGATAGGTTACGGCCAACAGTGAAAAAGTCGGCTGCACTATTCCACCAACTGTAGATTATGCACGTCCCACCTACTGTGGATTATACGCAGGCCATGCTGGTTGGTGAATAGGTTACGGCCAACAGTAACACTATTCTACCAACTGTAGGCTGCGCACGCCCCTCAGTAAGAGTTGGTGAGTAGGCAGCGGCTAATAGTGACAAACAGTACTAGAGGATGCTCCTCCTCGTATTGTTGTCGGTGAGCTGTCACCCTGTGATTAGTTCATGGGCTGCTTCTGGTCAAACTGTCTGTTCCGTCCATACCTTAGTAGGTATAGTACGAAAGACCTTCCAGAAGCATACGGACTGGCTCATTTAGGCGGGAGTGTTCCCGCCTTGCTCATTCCTTCATGTGACAACTGAAGTAACGAATGCCTTGTGCGTGTAGCCTTGCTGTTAGTGCGGGTAGCCTTCCCTGATGGCTTGTATCCGCAGCTGCGGGAACAGGCGGGGTACTTCACCATTGGGAGGCTTTCCCTGCGGGTACAGCTGGCGTACTGCGCGTAAGGTTCTTTGAGCACGGTGGGTCCTGCTGGAGCAGTTGGTCATCGCGCAGACGTCCCTGTTCAAGGTGAGTCTTGCGGGTCCAACTGGGCTCTGCTGGGACCTACCTCTTCAAGTCCCCCCAGTCCAATGTTCTTCTCATGAATTATTAATAAGTGAGGTGAGCTTTTGGACTTAGCAAGGGGTTTTGAAAAGGGTTGTTTTTCGGTTTTCTGTGGTGATTCATCCCGCGGTTTTCCTGATGTCACACAGAAATTCCCGACTTTTCTGCTTGATCTTTGGGCGTGAAGCGGGTAAGTTTGTAACCTCCTCGCGCGTCAGGAGTGTTGAGTCCCAATTGTGTGGATTCTCCATGAGGTTTTGGTGGTTTTCGACATAGTGATCATTTATGCTAAAACCACCAATTCCATTTTGGAGTTTCAAACAATATAGTTCTCGACGTTCCCGTCGTGCGGGAATGTTATTCACGTTTCCGCAAGCATGGCCCAGAAGATCCTTCTTGGTTTGAATTCCCTGCAGAGTGCTAAGTACGTGAAGGGTTTTGCCTTGACACTGTACCCACACTCGCCTTACGGTTACTTTACTTCCAAGGTTTTCTTGGCGTCAATTCCCTGCGGGTGCTAAGTATGTGAAAGGTTTTGCCTTGACACTGTACCCGCACCCGTCTGATGGTTACTTGGTTGCCAAGTTATTCTTGGCTTCAATTCCCTGCGGGTGTTAGGTATGTGAAGGGTTTTGCCTTAACACTGTACCCGCACCCGTCTTACGGTTACTTGGTTGCCAAGGTAAGGGGTATTTTCCCGCTCACTTTTGAATCTTTTTGAATTTTGAATTTTTTGAAATTCGAAGAGTTGGTGGAAAGATAGGAACAGTCCAAACATCTGAAACGTCGTGCGACGGTTTCTTCTGACTGTGTCAGGACGTGCAGGAATTTATGGCGACGTGACAGTACATGGTCATTCCAGACGCTTTTTCAGGCGCGTAGGCGCGATTTTTCGGGCGCGTGGCCGCGAAATTAATGGTGTGCGTCCTGTCAACAGCTGTTGCCAGCTTGCTTTTGGCCACGTGTCATAGTTTCATTGCACCTTCTTTTTCTCTCTCTTCCGCATTAATTTCATCGCATTAATTGCGATTAGTATATAAAGGGGGAGAGGGTTATTTGTAATCCACACTTTCACTCTTCTTCATCTTCTTTGCGATTTCCGGCGAATACTTATCCTTTTCAGGCAAGCATTCTCCCGAAATCGTTTTCTTCTTTTACAAGATGTCTCGTGATATCGATTCCACAGCTGACGACAGGAGTACTGCTGGTGAGTGCCAGTGTGCTCTTCCTGGCGACCTGTACCGGTATGTTGTCAGGAAGTTCATGCTCGAGTCTCTCGAGCCTGAGTTTCCTGAACCCCATCAGACCGTGTACGATGCCCCCCAAGGCAAGATCGGGGTTTATGCAGCATTCTTTGTCTATGGGAATCTTAGGTTCCCATTGACAAAGTTTGTTTACCGTGTCCTTGAGAGGCATGGTGTTCACTTGACCGAGTTGCACCCCATGGCGATCGCCAAGATTCGCCATTTTGAGTGGGTGTGCCGGATACTGGGCATTGAGCCCTATGTTGACCGCCTGATGACCTTCTACACTTGGAGGTGCATCCAGGGGTGGTACACGCTGTCAACCCGGATTAAGGGTTTGAAGATCTGTGCGACCGAGCGCAGTCTTCGCGCGTGGAAGAGGGAGTTTTTCTTCATATCCGCCCGCGCCATCCCCATTGCTATGAAATTCAAGAATGGGCAGGCCCTTCCCAGCCTTCACGCTTCCAGCTACCAGGAGGCGGAATGGTTTGCCCAGATATCTCGGGTCCAATCTCCGGTTTACCGGTTTGCGGAGTCCGGGATGGTAATGCTGGGGATGAGCCGGGTGTGGAAGGAGGCTGATGCGCGCAAGATTCCGATCGTCCTCGAATACGGTTCGAACTCTGTTCCTTACGGTATGCCTTTTTCCCTTTTGTTGATTTTGAATTTCTTCTAACTTTTTTCCTGTTTATTTCAGAGGGGAACGACCTGCAGTCGCTCCTGAACCCGCGGGAGGCTGACGGTCCCGCACGGATGGGTACTCGCGCTCTAGATGAGAACGAGTTGCCCATCCTCGAACAAACGGCGGATCGGTTCGTGGAGGTCTATCCGCTAGGCCATGATATCCTCAGTGCCCGCCGGCCAGGTAAGGCGCTCTTCGCCCCTCGACCTCTCAATGCTGAAACCTCTGCTGGTATTCCTCTAATCGTATGTTCTGATGAGGAATCCGCAGATGGTCCTCCGTTGGTGCGGAAGAAGAAGGCTGCCGGCGGGAAGGGAAAAGAAAAGGTGGCCTCCACTGCCGATCCGGTGGCTCTGTCTGACTCGGAGACTGAGAGCGAAGAGGTGGCGGGGAATCCCGGTGGTGGTAAGACCACAGCTCCGGAGGTTGCGACTGTCACCTCCGGAGAGCCAAAGAAGACGACGGTGACCGGCGCAAAGAGGCCGGCTCCATCGGGTCCATCCCCGCCTCTCCGTACCTTTAGGCTCAAGAAAACCCATAAGTACAACTTTCTCTTAGCTTTTATCTTCGTAGTTTAATCCTTAGTCTTTTAACACTTTTCTTTTTTACGCAGGCGTGGATGTTGGCGCATTCCAGGGTCAGGGGCCGAGTATTACCTCTCCGCCAATGACGGTAGGCTTGGTCAGCCTACCTGAGGCGTCGACCCAGGCGCCTGCGCCTGCTTCCGCTGGTTTAGTTGCTCACTCCTTTGAGCCGACTGTTCCAGCCGAGATGACGTCGCCGCCGGCTGTGGGCGATTTTTACAGCATCCTTCACAGAGCCGGCGGTTACTGTTGCCGCGGATTCTGCGGCAGCGACCGCGGCGGCGACCACGGCGGCTGCTACCATGCCCCCGTCATCGGCAACGACGGCCGGACAATCAGGTACGCGTGGGGCTTCTCGCATCTCTCCGCCACCTTCCCATCTGCCTGACCTCTTGGATGGATTTCCATTGGGTTCAGGTGATGGGTTCGGCGGTTATCGGCCTGTAATTGACCCTACAGGTACGTAGGGTTCTTTTGGCCCATTTTTCTATATATATTTTATCATCTTTTCCTAACTGCTTTTTGTTTTCTGCAGTGTCGGATTCCAATGAAGTGTATGTTCCGCGATGGAACATACGCCGAGGAACAACCCTTCGTACCCCTGTGGAGTGCGTGGAATGGGCTCGCCACGCTGCTCCCCATGGTGCGTTGGGGGAAGCCATGGCTAGCTACCAGGAGGGTAGGCTAACCAACGAGCTTCGGGTTCTCCAAGCCCGGATGCAGCCGCGCGTCGAGCTGCTTTGTCGTGAAAACGACAAGTTGAAAGCAGCTCGCGCCAAGGAAGTATCTCAAGCGCGGGCTCTTCGGGAGGAGAACCAACAGCTGTCCGCAGCTGCTGCGGAGAAGGAGAAGGCCTTCAATGCCCTCGAGGTTGAGGTTCAAGCGCGACTCGAGGCCCGCTCCAAGGCTGCCCAAGCTGTTAACGAACAGCTTCGGCTGGCTAAGGAGACTGCGAGGAACGCAACCGAGAGGGCCACCAAGGCTGAAGCCGTTGCTGAGCCTTTGCGTGTGGAGAATGAGGAGCTCAAGGCCAAATTAGAGGCTCTCCAATGTGCTCATGATGCCTTGGCGATGGAAGATGCCAAGAAGCTCCAGGAGATCTTGGACCAGAGGGGCGTGCTTGACCATACCGAGCGGAAGCTTAAGGGCGTCGAAGAGGCTGCCGCAAAGGAAGTTCTACTTGCCAACCTTAACAAAAGCGAAGCCGAACGCGCCTGCACCCAAGCTCAAGCCGCCCTTCAAGAAGCTCTGGTTGCCAAGGAATGGCTTCTTCGAGAAGCGTTGTCTCAGGTAAGTCTATCTTCATGTCTTCACGTTTTTCTTTGTAAATAGGGTGTTGACACTTGTATATTTTCTTATGTAGGTTGTGCATCGGGTCTTCTCAGAGACATCTTACGACGATGCAATGAGCGCAGCCCTCAACGCTTCTCACGAGGATGGGGAACGGGTCGGCTTCCTGCTTGGTCTAGGGTTTGTTGAGAAAGGCGTCCCGCCATCCAACTTCCCTTTGTACAATGTAGATACCGAAGCCATATATGACCAAGCAGTAAATCAATACGCCGCCTTCCCGCATCCGGTGGTGGAGAAGGTGAATGAAATTGCTGCTGCTGATGATGGGCTACCTATCCTTAAGGCTTACCTTGAACAGCCACGCTCTACTGACGGCGCTGGTCCAAGTGGAAGTGGCCCTGAAGCCTGATCCTGAAGATCCCTTCCCGCTGCTAGGATAGATTTAGTTTGTATAGATTTACTTTCTTGTAGGCGGGTAGTTACCCGGCCATTCTTGTAACGAATATTTATGAAATGTAAATCTTTGCGCGGCTAAGACCGCTTGATTCATTGGATTCCTTGCTTTATAAACGTTATATGACTTACATACTTTAGTTTAAATTAGCAATTTTCCAAGTGTTTAGAATAAGTTAACCTTTGAACGTGGTAGATAGGTGTGAAGTTTTGCTTCCTCTTCCGTGATTGTGCGGGTAGGACCGTCACTTGCACGTAGTAGGATGGCTAAACTTTACCATCTGACCTGCGTGTAGGTTTACCTTATCTTTGAGGATAAGTTAACCTTTGAACGTGGTAAATAATAGGTGTGAAGTTTTGCTTCCTCTTTCGTGATTGTGCGGGTATGACCGTCACTTGCACTTAGTAGGATGGCTAAACTTTACCCATATCTGACCTGCGTGTAGGTTTTCCTCATCTTTGAGGATAAGTTAACCTTTGAACGTGGTAAATAATAGGTGTGAAGTTTTGCTTCCTCTTTCGTGATTGTGCGGGTATGACCGTCACTTGCACTTAGTAGGATGGCTAAACTTTACCCATATCTGACCTGCGTGTAGGTTTTCCTCATCTTTTTTTTTTTTGTTTTTTTTTTTTTTTTTTTTTTTTTTTTAGGATAACCTTTGAACGTGGTAGATGATAGGTTGAAGTTTTGCTTCCTTGTTCGTGATTGTGCGGGAGTCCGTCACTTGCACTTACAAGGATGGCTAAACTTTACTTACATCTGACCTACGTGTAGGTTTGCCTTATTTTTAACGTTGTGTTTATGCGGGTTTTGCCGCCTTCCACACGTAACGACTTACTTCTTCCCGTTTATGCGGTAAATACCGGAACCAGTGGGAAGTTCATAAGTATAAAGGTAAACACATTATGAAAGGAGAATCATTTCCATTAGAAGTGGCTCTAGGCCTTTTCTTTACATGTTTTGGAATTGATCTACATATAACATTTGCGTAATTGAGCTCCATTCCATGTTCTTGGGATGGGAGTGCCATTGAGCCTTTCGAGCCGGTATGCGCCCTTTCCCAGGACTTCTTTGATAATGTATGGCCCTTCCCAGACCGGGGCCAGCTTTCCCGGGCGCTCTTGGTTTGAAGCCTCGTTGTTACGCAGTATGTAGTCTCCTATATTGAAGTTGCAGAGTTTTACCCGCGTGTTGTAGTACTTTTGCATTTGTCGTTTGTAGTTCTCTTCACGCACTGCGGCTAAGTCTCTGCGTTCCTCGGTTAGCATAAGATCCAACCGTCTTTCCGCATCATTGTCTTCTGGCTGAATCAAGACCCTTGGTGAGGGTAGACCAATTTCGACCGGGACCATGGCTTCAGTGCCATAAGTGAGGCTGAACGGGGTTTCTCCCGTACTGGCCTTCTTCAGCGTTCTGTTTGCCCAAAGGACGTGCGGAAGCTCGTCCACCCAGCCGGATCTGTGTTCCAATAGTCTCTTCTTGATGCCTTCGACGATGCTCTTATTTGCTCTTTCCACCTCACCATTGCCTTGCGGGTGTGCCACTGAAGTAAAGGTGTGGGTGATTTGAAGTTCTTTTAGCCACTGTTGTAGCTTCTTGTCAGCAAAGTTGGTGCCGTTATCGCTCACCAAATTCTGTGGAAGTCCAAAACGACAAATAATAAATTCCCAAATAAATTTTTTGATATGTTTCGCGGTTGTTTGGGCTAAAGGTTTTGCTTCTATCCACTTGGTGAAGTAGTCGATGGCTACCACTAGGAACTGAACATTTCCTGCTGCCGTAGGAAATGGGCCTGTCACATCGATGGCCCACTTCTGAAATGGCCATGAAGAGGTGACTGGAACAAGTTCATTCTTCGGGCGGTGCGTGTTGGGTGCGTAAAGCTGGCAAGACCTGCATTTTCTGATGTATGCCAGTGCATCCGTATGCATCCCCGGCCAAAAGTATCCCGCGTTGTTTAGCTTGGCTACAACAGCGCGGGGACCTGCGTGTACTCCACAGATGCCTTCGTGTACTTCCCTTAGGAGGTAGTCAGCATCTTGGTTGTCCACGCATCTTAAGAGTGGGCCAAGAAAGTTACGTCTGTAAAGGGTGTCATTGACGAGTTGATAATTCAGTGCCTTACAGCGTAGTTTTCTTGCCTGTGTTTTGGACCCCGGTAGTGTACCTGTCGCAAGGTATTTTATTATTGGTGTCATCCACGTTTCCGTGCCGGTTTGGATGACACAAATTTCCTTGTGCGGGACCGAAGGTGTCTCGAGGAGTTCAATGCGGATATCCTTTCCTAGGTGGGTAAAGGCTAATGAAGCAAGCTTGCTTAACGCATCCGCAGATTTGTTTTCACTTCGCTTGACGTGTACGACTTTGCAGTCATTGAAATCGCGCATAAGGGATTTTGCTTGTGTGAGGTACAGGGCCATTGTGTCGTTCACGGCCGTGTACGTCCCGTTGATTTGATTAGCTACTAACATGGAATCCACGTGGGCTTCCAAGTTTTTCACTCCCATCTTACGCGCAATTCTCAGCCCAGCCAGGAATGCCTCATACTCGGCTTCGTTATTCGTACTTGGAAAATCCAATCGAATAGCGTAGGTGTATTCTTGGCCCGCTGGGTTGGTTAGCTTTAGCCCTGCGCCTGAACCCTCGTTATTGGCTGCCCCATCAGTGTAGAGTCGCCAGACATCATTGATGTCTTGTGCTGTAGAGGGTTGAGCCTCTTCCTGGCACTCTTTTTCCCGCGATGCAGGCACTTCTGCAATAAAGTCGGCCAGAACCTGGCCCTTTATGGCTGGCCTTGGCTTATACCTTATCGCGTATTCTCCCAACTCAATTGCCCATTTGGCTAGGCGTCCCGATAACTCGGGTTTGCCTAGAACGTTTGCAAGTTTGAAGTTGGAGAGTATGGTGATTGGGTGACCCTGGAAATATCGTCTTAACCTGCGTGAGGCGTGTAAAAGTGCTAAGACTAATTTTTCGAGGGTAGAGTACCGGGTTTCAACATCTGTTAGGATACGGCTGACATAATAGATTGGCATCTGGATGCCTTTTCGCTCTACTAGCAGGACTGCCCCGGTTGCTCTATCAGTTGCGGAAAGGTATAGGATTAACTCCTCTCCCGCTTCTGGTGCTGTGAGTGTTGGGAGTTCGATCAAGCGTGACCGAATCTCCTGGAAAGCTGCTTCCGCTTCTGGTGTCCAGCGGAAGTGCGTTTTTTTCAAACAGTTTCTCAACGTTGACACGAAGGGGAACGACTTATCCGCGTGGTTTGCCAAAAAGCGATTAAGTGCCACTAGTCGTCCGTTCAGTGTCTGAGCCTGTTTGATGGTAGTAGGTGATTCCATTTTGATAATGGCTTCGACCTTTTCAGGGTTCGCTCTGAAGCCATCTTTAGTGAAGATGACCCCCAAGAACTTCCCTTCTTCCGCTCCAAAGGCACACTTGCTCGGGTTGAGCTTCATGTTTATCTTCCTGAGCGTGTTGAAAGTTTCTTCGATGTCTTTCAACATCGCTTCTGGGTCAGGGCTTTTGATGACCAAGTCATCCATGTAGACTTCCAAGTTCCTTCCAATTTAGGAATGAAACTCTTTGTCCATCAGGCGTTGGTATGTGGACCCGGCATTCTTGAGTCCGAATGGCATCATTTGATAACAAAATGTGCCATCGGGCGTTCGAAAAGCGGTTTTGTCCTGATCATCAACGGCCATGTGGATTTGATGGTACCCCTTGTACGCGTCCAGGAAGCATTTAAGGCGGAATGGTGCCAACGAATCCACCTTAAGATCAATTTCAGGTAACGGATAACAATCTTTGGGGCATGCTTTGTTCAAATCTTTGAAATCTATGAACATGCGCCATTGTTTGTCATTCTTCGGTACCATTACGGGATTTGCAACCCAAGTTTGATATCTACTAACGCGTAAGATGCCTGCGTCAAGAAGTTCCTTGACTTGGGTTCTACACGCGTTAGTTTGTTCTGGCCCCATTACTCTACGCTTTTGTATGATCGGTGTGACAGCCGGATCGCATTTGAGCTTATGCTCTGCCTTACTCCGGGGTACACCAGTCATGTCAGCTGGTGTCCACGCGAAGATGTCGGCGTTCTTTTGTAATAAGCGCTTAAGCATAGTGCGAGTGGGATCAACAATTGTTGGGCCAATGGTAACGGCCTGGTCAGGGTACTTGCCATGAGGGCCCATCTTTCTGGTTCGGTGATGGTTGGTTTAGCCATCTTTGGTTTGGGTTTAGATGAGACAGATGCGATGCATACCTGGGGAATGCCGGTGATCATCGCTACACCCTCAGCTGTTGGCCATCCCATCATGCCGTGGACTGAGGATACCACGGCGTTGAATCTTGCCATCCCGTCTCTCCCGAAGAGAATGTCGTACGTGTGGTGCGGCTTCCTCATCACGACAAAGTCTACATCCTCTGTGCGGGAGTGTTTTCCATCTGTAAGAGTGACGGGGAAAGATAGGATACCCAGGGAGGTGCTTGTGCTGCCATCAAACCCTTCCATCGAGGCGCAGATCGTCTCCAGGCGCTCCTTGTCTTCGTCATCTAGCTTGTCGAAGAACTGCCTGTACATCACCGTTGACGAGGCGCCGTTGTCAGCAAGAGTGCGAGAAGTGATGTAGTGCCCCAGCTGGCTTTTTATGACGATAGGGCCTTCTTTGCTGGGTCCTCCTGGCACTCGCGGGAAGCGCACCTCAGCTTCCTTCCATGCGCATGGTTCTGGCGCTCGCCTTTTTCTTCCTTTGATGTTGCCATGAACCATGTTGATGCTGATGTCAACGGGCTTTCGTCCGTTGCCCCCGGTACCGGTTGTCGTTCCGTCCTCCCTTCTTGATTGATGCCACCAGGTGTGCCAATCTTCCATCCTTGACGAATGCTTCGACAATGTCTTTCAAGGATGTGCACTCTTCCGTACCATGACCTTTGGTCCCGTGGAAGTCACAGGATTTGCTCTGATCCGCATTAGGTCGGTGTCGGATCGCTGGAGCTTTTGGCCATGGTAGCTTTTCAGTGGCAAATATCTCCGTAACGCTTTTGGTGAGTGGCGTCCACCGGTGCTTTTGGCTTGAAGGGTGTGTGTGACTTCTTCCGCCATCAAGAGGGTGAGAGCTAGATGAGGTGTCAAAGTTTACCCTTGACTGCCAGATACCTAGCTTCCGTTTTTTGTTCTGCCGGGCGATCCGGACATTGTTCTCTCTTGTCCTCTGCGTGTAGAGGTGTGTACTCTGGGGAAGATCCCTTCCCAGTTGCTTTTCCGTCTCGGCAAAGCGTTTTGCCGCCGTCATGATGGCATCCCATGTTGATGGCATGCCATCCTTACCCGTCAATGTGCAGATAAGGTCTGGATATTCGGCGCCTTGGATGAAAGCGGCGCGAACCAGATCTTCACTTATGTTGCCGAGACTTAGCTTTTTGGAGTTGAAGCGGGTGATGAAGTCTAGTAAAGATTCATCCTCCTCTCTCACGCAGTTGAGGATCGTCCACTGTTCTTCAGTGTACTTCCTCTGTTGGCTGAAGTGCTGGCTGAACTTGTTCTGAAAGTCCGCCCAGTCATATATGTGGTGGATCGGTAAACGATCGAACCATGCCCTGGCCGCTCCGACCAGAGTCATCTGGAACATGTAGCACCACGTGGGTTCCGTCCAGTTGCTGACGGTAGCCCCCGCAATGAACCTGTTCAAATGGTCGTCTGGGTCGGATAGACCATCATAAGTGCCAATGTTGGACATCTGTTTGGCACTTCTCGGGGCGATTGCTTCCGCAATGTCCCTTGCGAATTTTGACTTTCCTGCATTTGTAGCAGTTGGTCTAAAGGTTTTGGAGAAGTCACGCGGGTTTCTCTCCGCAGTTGGTTTAAAAGCTTCCCCAAAATTCCTTTTTGGTTGGACGTCCGTTTCCTTACGCTTCCCTTTCGCCTTATGGCGAGGGTTTGCGTCGGTATCGGACTCTCTCTCGTCGTCTGAGTACTCGCACTCACTGCTCATATTGAGGTGTTGGCGAGTACTGCCGAATTCGTCAGCCTGTTGAGCTGAACGCAAGCGTTCATCCAATTCGGCTTGGAATTCTCTTTGACGTGCTTCGGCCCACGCCTTCACTTGATCTAGTGTTTGGCGAGGGGCCCTGTTCGTTTTTCCAACTGGGTGTCAGTGAACCCTAGTGGAATATTTACTGCACTTGCCCCGGCTTGGGTAGACGGGGTAGTGTTCGTAAGATTTGTGTAACCGCCGATGTTCCCCCCAGTTTCTGGGGTTGTGGTTACCGGGGTTTCTTGGTCGGTTACTGGCCTTTGGACCGGAGTAACGTTAACCATTTCTTCAGAAATTTTGAAAAAACTAAAATAGTTCTAGCTTTTATGCACGGATGGCGCCAATGAAGAAACACTAAGTGACCCGGTGCAGATTATAGATAATCTGGGGGTTAAGTAATGTTTCCCACGAGAATGAGGTCCAACAGAGACGGTTGTTCTTCAGGGGACCTGCAAAACAAACACCGTAAGCTCGTCACTGAGAAGGGGGGGGGGGTTCCTCCTTGTGACCACCATCCGGCGTGAGAATCAGACTAGATTGCTCTGAATATAAGTGTATATTAAGAGATTGCTAGATAACAGGATAGCAGATGATCTTACCATTCCAAGATGTTGGAGTATTTTTAGCCGAAGGTAGGTTTCCTAGAAGGTACAGCCGGCTGAATAGTATTCCTGTTCTACCAACAGTGGACTATGCACAGGCCATACTGGTTGGTGGATAGGTTACGGCCAACAGTGACAAAGTCGGCTGCACTATTCCACCAACTGTAGATTATGCACGTCCCACCTACTGTGGATTATACGCAGGCCATGCTGGTTGGTGAATAGGTTACGGCCAACAGTAACACTATTCTACCAACTGTAGGCTGCGCACAGCCCCTCAGTAAGAGTTGGTGAGTAGGCAGCGGCTAATAGTGACAAACAGTACTAGAGGATGCTCCTCCTCGTATTGTTGTCGGTGAGCTGTCACCCTGTGATTTGTTCATGGGCTGCTTCTGGTCAAACTGTCTGTTCCGTCCATACCTTAGTAGGTATAGTACGAAAGACCTTCCAGAAGCATACGGACTGGCTCATTTAGGCGGGAGTGTTCCCGCCTTGCTCATTCCTTCATGTGACAACTGAAGTAACGAATGCCTTGTGCGTGTAGCCTTGCTGTTAGTGCGGGTAGCCTTCCCTGATGGCTTGTATCCGCAGCTGCGGGAACAGGCGGGGTACTTCACCATTGGGAGGCTTTCCCTGCGGGTACAGCTGGCGTACTGCGCGTAAGGTTCTTTGAGCACGGTGGGTCCTGCTGGAGCAGTTGGTCATCGCGCAGACGTCCCTGTTCAAGGTGAGTCTTGCGGGTCCAACTGGGCTCTGCTGGGACCTACCTCTTCACCAACCGATCACATGCAATTTATTGAACTACATTTATGGCTCCTCTAAGGGATATTCACGGCCCATGGCCGGGTTAGAATGGTTTTGATGAGATTTTTCGCCAAACCGTTAACTATGATTTTGTTTGAAACTAAACCAAACTGGTGGGCTGTCCGGGTCGGTCAAAACTGGTTGAATTTTAAGGAAAGGTTTCAGATTTGGCAGCCCGAGACAGGTTTTTTCCAATGTTGTTGAGACCGGACCGGTTCGGCTGGTCGGATCGGTTCGACTGGGATTCGGTCTATTAACCGGTCCGGTTCTTTACAGTTTGCTTGGTTCCCAGAGAACCGGCCGGTCCGAACCGGTCAAACCGATCCCACCAAAAACCGGACCGGTTGGACCGGTTTTACTATAAAAATATTTCTTTTGAAATTTTTTTTAGCCATAACCGCCATTTTTTAGACGAAAGTTGTTCGGACCCGGTCGGACCCAAGGGCGAAGCTTCCTTGGGGTTGCGGGTGGTCCCGCCCCCTGTTTTTTGCGTAATAGTGCAAATTGGCCCTTTTTTGGCCTGAAAATTTGTATACATAGTGTAAATTTACCCGTTTTTTACCGAAAATCTGAGCACAGACCCCTCGTTTATGATTTTTTTTAATACAATTTGAGCCCGACCTCCCTGACGATCTCGTCCAAGCTTCGCCACTGGTCGGACCGGTGAACCGGTTATCCGTCATCCGGTTCACTGTCCGATCCAGTTATGAAAATACTGGGTTTTTCTTAAATATAGAATCGTACTATTAAATCTTCAAAAGTTAGATAAAATGGGACACTTTAAAAAAAAGACCCAACTTTTTACCTTTAAAAGGTGGGACACATTTAAAATAATAATCCACATGTGTTATAAATAAAACTCCTAATGCACGTTAAAACTTATAACTGTTAGATTCATATATGTGAAGAAAATATTTTGTTTTAATATTTCATTATAGTTAAAGAGATCGAATTTTTTTAATTAACATCTTGGCCGGCTCAAGTTACATGACTGGTTTCAAACCGTAAACTAGACCCGTAGGAGAATCTGGTTATCACTTGGCTAAAGCATATGGCTAGCATGGTTTCTATTTGCTCAGAGAAACGATTGCGTCTGTTGTTCATAACTAGGTTAATTTTTTTGCCTCATGTCGTTGTTCATGTAATTGGGTTTTACAGTTGGGTACGTTGGTTTCAATATAACTTTGTCTGTCGTTAAAAAAATGGTTTTCAAATCATAACCGAATCATATTGCTCCTTAAATAGTTAAAAAAATGGTTTTCAAACCATAACCGAATCATATTGCTCCTTAAATAGTTAAAAAAATGGTTTTCAAACCATAACCGAATCATATTGCTCCTTAAATAGTCAAACTAGCTGATTTAGAACGGTTTAGACGATTCAGTCTGTTTCAACGGTTTTTAACATTTACGCTTACCCACTTTCTTCAATATATGGAGTAATGCTAAATCAACACCTATCGTTTCATATTATTTGATAAGGGGTAATTCGACTTATTTGCTTATTATCTAGTCGATAAGGGATGGGCGATACCATCCACGACCTATTTATAACTATACCGAATGATGAAGTATTTATTTAAAATATGTAACGGCTCAACATGTTAAAAGTAACTAGTTACTACAACTAGGGGTGCAAACGAGCCGGGCGGCTCGTGAACTATTCGAGATTGGCTCGTTAAAAAGCTCGATCAAGCCGAGCTTAATCGAGCCTAAGCTTCACTTATCAAGCTCGAGCCAGCTTGCGAGCCTAAACTAGCCTGCCATTTATATTATTTTTAATAATATATATTTAACAATTATATATATATATGTGTGTGTGTGTGTAATGTTATGAAAAAAATAAATAAAAATAACTAATAATATATAGTATTTTATACATAAAATTATTATAGAAAAATTATATAAAAATATTTATAATTATATAAAAAATAATTGATAAATAATAAATGAGCCGAGCCCGAGTCGAGCTCGAGCTTAAAAATCTACCCACGAGCCGAGCTCGAGCTTTGAAAATAGAGCTCGAAACGAGCCGAGCTTGAGCTCGAGCTCTGTGTACGTTAAACGAGCCAAGCTCGAGCTCGGGCTCAGATCGGCTGGTTTGCACCCCTAACTACAACCTCCTAAATCATTTATAAATTAAACTTTAGTCTCTAGAAATTTTCTTAAGTCATATTTAGGCTTAACAAGTTCGAAAAAAATCTATAAAAGCAAACACAAATTTGTTTGCAAGTCAACCAATATGAATCACCACCTTTGGTCCAAACAAAACATGACAAGCAGATCCATCTTGACGGCTTGACCTATGTAGT
>NW_027502549.1:0-44790 GCF_021521415.1 Bidens hawaiensis | reverse complement strand
ATTCCAAGTTTATGTGTTATGATATCTTTGGAAATACCTGTCATATCTTCATGTTTCCATGCAAATGTTGACAGTCTCGACTTGAGGAAATCGAGCAATTTTGACTCAATATCCTCAGGAATGCTCGTTCCCATAAGCACTTTGACTTCAGGATCCTCGGGATAAGGAAGTACTTCTTTAATTTCTTGTTCCCTGGCTTCCACTACGTCTCGTGCTGGCTTCTGTAATTGCTACGCCAGCTAGGGTTTGGCAGTACATTTCATAGAAGAGGTGTAGCAATTCTTTGCATCTTGTTGATCGCTGATGATTTTGATAACTCCCCACGGACTTGGGAGTTTCACATATTGGTGATAGGTGGAGGGGACTGCTTTCATGTCGTGTATCCAAGGCCTACCTAACATAATATTGCAACATGACAAACAGTCAATAACACAAAATTTTGTATTTTATTTACCCCTTCGATGTATACTGGGAGTTTTATTTCCCCAATAGTGCTCTTAGTCTCTCCGCTGAATCCAACCAATACTGAGGAACTGGGAACGATCTCATCCTCAGGAATATTCATCTTTCTCAGCACATCTAATTGAATAATGTTGACAAAGCTTCCACCATCTACGAGGATCCTACGCACATAATGGTTAGCTACATATAATGTTATTACCAAACTATCATGGTGGGGATCCTGAATGTTGACTCTATCACTTTCATCGAAGGTCATGGTCTTTGTTTGAGTGAGAACGGATGTCTTTGTTGGTCTGTCAGCCACTTCTAACTTCCTCTTATCAGGATTTCTTTTTGCAACAGAATAAGAGGTTCCACAGATGTCGGATCCTCCGGATATGAACATGATTGTTTTTGCATCCGTTGGTGGAGGAGTTGGCTTTTCAGGAATATTCTCAGGATTTTGTTCTTTTCCCTTCTTCCGGCCAAGTAGCTCTTTCAAGTGGCCTTTGCTGAGAAGATAGCTAATCTCCCTTCTGAGTGCGATGAAATCATCAGTCAAGTGCCCAAAGTCTTCGTGGAAGGCACACCACTTTGATTTATCTTTGTAGGCTCCTTGTCTTTCCGTCTTCTTTGGCCACCTGGATTTTTCACCTAAATCTTGCATGGCACACATTAATCAAGTGCCCAAAGTCTTCGTGGAAGGCACACCACTTTGATTTATCTTTGTAGGCTCCTTGTCTTTCCGTCTTCTTTGGCCACCTGGATTTTTCACCTAAATCTTGCATGGCACACATTAATCCACCAATATCAACAAAAAAACAATATTCAGAAACTTTAGGATATTCTTCATCATCCTCATCATCTACTGCATTGATCATGGGGTTATCAGGCTTGTAGTTAGGCTTTGACCGATATGATTTTCCTGGGGATCCGGCCTTCCTGTTCGTCTGATCGTACTTCGGGATACCGATCTTATAGTTTTTCTTATCATCTTCTAGCCTGATATACCTCAGAGCTCTGCTTCTTGCTTCGTCTAATGACCTGCATGGAGTCATAACAAGATCATCATAGAAGGAGGAGCCTTTTTCTAACCCCAACTTAAGAGCTTCCATTGCCGAAGCCGGGTTTAGATTTGGAATTTCCAGTGACTCCTTACTAAACCTGGTAATAAAATCTCTCAAGGATTCCCCAGCATTCTGGGTAACCCTATAAAGATCACCTGTCATTTTCTCAAAAGTTCTACTGCAAGAAAACTGGTTATTAAACATGTTAACTAAATGAGAAAAAGAATTGATAGTGTTAGGAGGAATACTCAGTAGCCATTTCATGGCTGCTCCGGTTAAGGTAGACCCAAACCCTTTGCAGAGACATGCTTCTTTGATTTCCATAGGGATTGGATTGATCTCCATACGTTCTCTATATTGTGCGACATGTTCCTCAGGATCCGTCGAGCCATCATACTGTATCAAATTTCGGGTTTGAAACCGTTTTGGGATCTGCACATTGCTAATTGATGGCACGAACCGGGATATCCTGTGACTATCAGTGGGAACTTCAGCTATGGGGGGGATTATGCCAGGGACATTCGATATCATGTCCTTTAGCTTCTGCAATTCCCGGGCTAAGCCCGGATTTATGCCTGCATCCTGCAAAAATCCTTGATTAGCATTAAATGGAATTGTATTGAAAGAGTTACCCTGAATAACATTCTGAGGAGCGGCTTGGGCGATGTAGCTCGTATTCCCAAACATAGTATTTCCTGGAGTGACAAATGGAGTGGTCGAGGTGTTAGCCTGCATCGGGATGAAGTCTCCTTGGTGTATCTCGGAGGACCCTGCAAACTGCTGAGTCTGAGCAAATGGCTGTTGAGGATCGAAGGACCCTTATGGAGGTAATGCTAAGAATCCTGCTTGTTTCGGAAATCCTGAGGATACCACCTGCTGATAAGGACCTAAGGATCCTCCCTGCTACGACATCCTGAGGATAACGCTTGCTGATAAGGACCAGCCTAATGGAACAATCCTGAGGATCCGGGCTGTTGAAACAATCCTGAGGATCCAGATTGCTGGAAGAATCCTGAGGATCCCCCCGACTGTGACAATCCTGGGGATCCTGAGTGCTGGAAGAGCGAGGATCTAGGGTTGTACGCCATGGTTGACTCTGGACGCACCAATCCTGAGGATCCTGGAGGAGTGAAATCCAAAAATCTCGGGATTAATAGCGTGAATTCATCCGCCGGCTTCTTGGCTTTTCTGATATCTTCTAGTTCCTTCACCAGCATCTGGTTGGTCTTGTTATGGAGATCCATCTGTTCCTGTAACCGCTTATAAATAGACAAAAGTTCATTATTAGATACCATAAAGGGATCCTGGGGGATGGTCTCAATCCGAAAATACTGGAGTAGCAGCTTTCTTCTAAATGTTATCAGGTTTATTTGGAATAACAGCAACAGAAGGAGGAGGAGGCATGGAAGGTGTCGCTGAGGATTCTGAGGCTGCGACAGAAGATGAAACAATCTTGGGCTGTGAAGACATGTTGTGGATATTGAGAGTAGGGTTTCGTTTGAGAATGAATAATGATCAAACCACCGTTTGCCCCACGGTGGGCGCCAAATTGTTTCAGTCAAAAATTAACAAACTAACTTTTGATCAAATTAGTGCGTGAGGCGAGGTGCTTAATGGTAAAAAGATTGAACACAAGAATATGATTACGAGGGAAAAAATCCTTGATTATAATAATCTTCGTTCCGGTCAAGAGTTTACAACGTAATCTTTAATCAAATCTCTTCAGTTAAAGATTATGAACTTAACTTTTGGTCGAATTACGCTTGATTATTATGATCTCCGGCACAAAAAACCCCCGGACGGTGAAAACTATCACCGTCGATATTATTAATAATGAAATCGGTGAATACAAAGTGCTGGAGCTGATAAGTGATCGTAAGCTAAGTGATACAATGAGTAATAGTAGCTAAACAGTGAGTTGTGTGTGCCTAATGATGTTATCAGCTCAATATATATAATAAAAGGTTACAACTGTTATCCCGAAATATCCGGAAACCCTAGACTAAGTCTTCCACTTATCCCGAAATAACCACCAACCGTGTATTTCGCATGGATTAAATCAACAATTAATATCTACAATTATAAATCAACACCAATAGAGAAATATCTATTTATTAGCATTAATACTCAGGATACTAAACTTATTCGAGAATCCTGAACATATTCGGGATGCTGAGCATAGATCCGACTATAAAATTTGGGCCCTAACAAAAGTGTAATACATACTATAAATAATTAAATAATTAAAAGTTATACAGTATTGATTCAAATGTTGTTTTTAAATTATATGTTTAGAACTGCTAAATAAACGGTGTGAGTGTGTGACGCTCACTAGGTCCAACCGGGGAGAAGTGGCTAGACGATATCCAATAAAATAAATACATACGACCAAGCTTAGCAATGAATAACCAGGTACTTTTTTTTCTGTTAATTGTTATAGCCAGATTTTATATACTGAAAGTGTACAATGTCATTCAAGTTTTAAAAATGTTACATATAAATATACAGATGTCACATGATACCATGTATATTACCATACCCCATAGCATAAATCATCCCTGAAAGTGAATGGTGTGAACGAGGGTTGGGCATCATAAGAGAGGGTAGTAGATCATCATGATGAGGCCACAAAGGGAGGATATCGGGGTGACAACGACGATGTATGGTGACGTACGGGCACGAAAGATGAAGTAGGGTGGAGATGATGGTCGCTAATAGTGTTTTCATGTTAGCACTTTCCTAAGTTTAACTTAAGGGAAGAAAGGAAATGAAAATGGAATTAAGAAAGAGTTGTGTTTCATAGTTGTTTTATGGAAAGAATGAGAAGGAAAGAAGACGAAGGTATTTTCCGATTTTCATTGACATTGAGTCCTGACTTGAGTTGAAAAGAAAAATAAAAGGAATCATTTCCTTTCTTTTCTTTTCTATTTTTATTTTCACTTTTCATTTCATTTAATTCTATCTAATTTGGAAAGAAAACAAATCTATCCATTTTACTTTTCATTTGTCCAATCTTTCATTTTCTTTCTTTTCCTTTGTTTCTTTTAATGAAACTTAGGAACATACATTTCTTTGTTTTGTTTCCTTTTTTTCCTTTAATGAAACTCGAGAACACAACTGACAACACTCCACTTCTTTCTTTTCATTTCATTTTCTTATTTTCCTTTAATAAAACTCGAGAATACAAGAGAGAAAAAAAAAAGGAAATGAAAGGAAATACAAGGGAAATGAAGGATAATTGGTTTCCTTTCAAATTGAAAGAAACTGAAAGAAAAATGAAAATGAAGAAAAGAGAAGGGAAAGGAATGAAAATGCTTTCATTAAGTAAATTTGAGAACGAAGGGACATATTTTTATGTCAACGGTTACTTGTAAATAAAACAATTTAAATTTTTGTTATTTTAATTTATTTAAACAGAATTTGTTTTTGTCAAAACTAGAAATATTCCAATGTCATTCACCTATTTTAATAATTATTGCATTTCTATAACAAAATCCAATATAGAAGTGCCAGCATTAGAGACGGTGAGAATAAGCACATATTAACAAATGAATGCGATTAGGTATTATATATTACGTGTCCGGTCTTTTAATTGCATGTTACTTAGAAATTTTATGCAAATTAGTGTTCTGTTAACAGACGTTATGTGCTTGTTCTGAATTGACTTATTTTTAACTACCACGGAAGCATAATAATATTGACCATTACCTTTCATTTTACTTTTGTTAATATATGTGGAGTGTAACGAGTTTTATACCAACTTTAGATGTTAACATGTAAAGACAATCTATGTAAAAAATTATAACCTTAATTAGTATAAGTTTAAAAGATAAATATCTTTAGTTATAGTGACAAAAATAAATAACTTACCTAAAGTTTGGAACAAGTCCTTGGCTTATCGAGTGCTTGTAAACAAATAGATCAAACACATAAAACAGATAGATTTTCTTGATTTATCCCTTCGTAATCGTGTATGTTATTTAATATGCTAAACGAACACAACCGAGTTATAAAGAAATGAACACAAACGAATATACACAAACATAAAAAACTTACGTGTATCATTCAATTGCATATGTTTGTTAACACGCTAATAAAGGAACACAAATGGACATATGCAAGCATAAATAAATATGTGTGTGCATGTATATACAACATACATAGACGAACATTTAATACAAAACCAATCTCAAGTAAATTTTGCCCTCTCTCTCTCTCTCCACTTAAATTTGGTTATAATACAAATTCAAGGAACATCCTAAACTTTAAGGTGTTGTTTGTTTTTTTAAAGGTAAAATGTCTGCATTCAGCGGACGACATATGCAGACATTTGTAAAAGAAGAGGTGGGCCAAACCTCTACAGTCTGCAAGAAGAAGACTGTTTGTTTTTAACGTCTATAGATTGCTAAAATAAACTGGTGGTGTACGAACTGCGGACCGAATCTGCAGACATCTGTAAAAGAGGAGGTGGATCAAACCTTTGTAATCTGCAAGAAGAAAACTGTTTGTTTTTTAACGTGTGTAGATTACTAAAATAAACTGGTGGTGGTGTACGAACTATGGTATTGGGTGATGGTAGTGATGAATGGTGATAGTGGCGGTGGTGGCAACCTATGGGTGGTGGCGGTGGTGGTAGAAGGAGGTGGTGGTGGACGATGGTAGTAGACCGGGGGGGGGGGGGGTAGATTGTAACACCTTAGCTAAAGCGGAAACGCCTAAGTGTGACGTACATATTGCTCAAAACACATGTGACACTATTAAGTGACAATAATACCATTAATTGATTTAACAACAAGTACACAAGTTGAAAGTAAGAGAAATACAAAGGAAAATACAAGAACAATTAACAACTTGTCTATTTATTAATATAACATAAGTTTTTAGTGTCTTCTCCATTACATCCTCTAATAATTGTATCTGTAACATATATATAAAATAAATTCAACTAAATGAATAGTTGGTGAGTTCACACAAGTTTTTATATACGTACATAAAAATTATACAATTCCATGAACAAGTGTAAATGAGCAATTAAGGTCCTTTTCAACTGGGATTGTGCACCAGCGTACTTAGATAAGCGCAAGTAAGGTCCTTTCCAGTTGGGATTGTGCACCAACGTACTCGGATAATGAGGCCATTTTCCACTCATAACAGCAAATTTATTGAGCGCAAAGGGGGGGCGTATGATCATACTATATTGAAGTAATCCATGTCCAAGTAACAAGTAAACACACAAGTCCATGTAGCGAATTGTAGTTTGTAAATAATGAATAAACAAAATTGTAATTTGGGTAGGATATATACGCTACCCCCAAAGTGGTAAAAGAGTAAAAAGGGGGTGTGAGAAACTCAACTTGATGTTGAAGACAAACCTGAAATAAAACCGAAAGTACGTAAATGAAATCGAAGCAATTGAACGTCACGAACGAGAATTAAAAGCATACAAATTAATATTAACTGACGACTTATAAAAAGTAGATATTCATATAAACACTATAAGTATTTTCTAAGCGATTCCTAGAATCCTTAGTATCCAAACAATCTCACGGATTATTAAAAGTTTGACTTCCCATTGACTTTGACTAAAATATTGACCGTTGACCCTAAATGTTGACTGACGACCCGTTAATGACTTTTGACCAATTATCTAGACTTAAAATAGTCATAAGATATTCATAGTCGCAACCTAATAATCGATCACGTAATTTACAGGTAATCATTTTTTTCATGCAAACCTATGAGTAAATCACACTTTTACCAATTTCATTTCTCATAAGTAAGACTAACCACTTAGTCAAATGGTTCTAAGTTGACCCATAAATTCAAATTCAATTTACCACAATCAGTCTATTACAAATTACAATTATTTTCACTAACCAATATGTTGATCATCCTTAACAAGTTTTCAATCATCCAAACTGATTTTTTTAACCAACCAAAACTTGTGATTAAATTACCAAATAATTCACACATAGTCTTTTAAGTATTATGTATAACATATATTTTTCTTATAACTTTCCAATTCACACAAATATACAAAATATTCACACTCTACAACAACCTAATTTCAGTCTCTATTTTAACACATTAGTACACAAATATTTGCCAAATATTCTATATTTGTCCAATTGATGCAAGACCAATTGGATTAGATTCTCACTTAAATTTATAGCAGTATATAAGTGGAATAGCACCCATATATATTTTCAATATAAAGTTATACAATTTACAACACAACTCAGAAAATTTCTCTTTCAATCAGGATTGCAACCCGATTTTGTAAATTAATAAAAACTAGATAAACAAAGTACAAAAATTATGATTCTTGACTTTTTGAAAACTAGATGAGAAGTACTTAATCATAGTATCACAAATCAATCAGAAACACCAACGTATCATTAAGTTATACAATCTACAATCTAAAACACAGAATCTGTCAACAAGAAGATTCAAACTAAAAGTCACAAAAATCATGATTCTTATCTTTAATCATCAAGGAACCATTTTCTATAACCAAATCTCTTGTATATTATTATTTTACTGATTTATAAAATAATATTTATGTACAAAAGGTTTCCATATTTTCTTTTATGACAAGACACACAATTTCTTTTAAAACCATCAGCTTGATCATCTTTTTATTTCTTATGATTACATGTGTTTGGATACTCAATCCCACATTCCCAAATCAAAGAAACATAAAAAAAATATATATTAACCATGCTTACTTACTTGCTTGATCAATGCTATATCACTATTTGTTCCAAGAATCACAACTTGATTATGATATTTTGAGAGTGTTTTAGAAAAATAAAATGTGTGTGTGTGTGTGATGTGATATGGACGGCCAAAATAAAGAAAAAGAAAAGTTATAAACTTAATTGTTATTTACTCATCATTAACACAATCATTAAGACAATTAATTTTATTAAACTTTAGGTTATGTCAGTTTTTATTACATGTGACATGTTACATTCTATTATAAACATTTTCTAGTAATCATAAGTTATGTACTAGTCTTTTTGTTAATTGTCATGTAATATATCATAGGCTATGTTATTTTAATTATTCACTTCTCCTACAACATATAAGTATACAACAACAAATCATGTAGCATGTAACACAATTTCACCCGCCACATATAATACATGTAACATATCATGTGTGACAAATTTATTATAACCTATCATATATTATAACATGTGTGAGAAGTTTATTATTCTAGTTATCAATAACTAATTACTCTCACTTAGGTCACCAACGACACCACTGACTCAATGTATGCATACATGACACTATATGCATGGGAGTTCATTAACTTAGTTATTGTGGGTTTACTGACACAGTTGACAGGATGTAACTGAAAATGTCGGGTGTCACATCGGGGATTAGAAATGTTGAATGTATATTTTATTATGAACTTGGATATTATAATATGTTTTCATACATATATTTATAAATAAAAATAGAAAATTTAAAACGGGTCAGATTCTCGGGTTTGAAAAGTAACGAATGTTACATAGACGATGGTGATGGACAGTGGTAGTGGCGGACGTTGGGTGGTGGTGATGGTGGATAGTGGGTGTTGGTTGGGTGCTATGTCTTAACCCTCTACAGATCTTAGAAGATCTCAGAAGTTAATGAACCAAGTTTGCACCAAGAAGAGCTTGCACATACGTTTTTAATAAAACGTTTTCGAAAAAACAAACAGTCATCAGATGACAATGTCTGCACGACGCAGACAAAAGAGGCTGCGCAGATATTTTTTTAGAAAAACAAACAACACATAAGAGATAGAGATATCACTATTGTTGCATATAGTATAATTATAAATGCATATATATTTAAGGATGTATGGGTAATATGGTCTTTGCTCACACTTATACGGATAAACTATTTACTTTCAAAAACAATTTACAATAATGGTCGTTCAACTTAAATCAAGTTTTGTTAATTTAGTAAATAGTTACACATTTACCCATCATTCTAAATAAACTATCTCAAGACTTTTTAACGGCCATAACTTTTTTACACGTTAATTTTTTTCTACAAAATTATATCATAAAAACGAGTATTTTTTTTTTAATTTGAGTATGTTATTGTTATAGTTTATTATTAAAAAAAATTATAAAAACTAACATGTTATGTGATTACCGGTTAAAACCGGCAACAGGTCGAGCAGGTTCGGCTAATGGTGTCGAAACGGGTTAGGGTCGGAACAGATCAATATAAAAAAACGTTAATGTTCAGATCGAAAGAGGACATGTCAAAACGGGTTGGGTTAAAAACTAGCTAATTTGAAATTACTATTCATTTGTTCTTTTGCTTCTTGAGTTTCCCCAAACGTGCGTTTAGACATCAGTTTCGCAGATGACGTTTATTGGAATTACTCGCGTATAGGCGTGTGGCGCGCGTTATGCGTCTGATGCCACGTTAAATGCAAACTAACGTTGGGTTACGCACGTACCGCTGCGATGTTACGAGCGTATTAACACCACTCACGTTTACGCGTACACTCGTGCATCGTGCTGGCACATGGCTAGTTATATAATATGAATAAGACTTACAAGTGCTATTTGGTTTTTGTAATACTTCACTTGTACTTGGTTCTTTGCTGAACGTACGTACATATACACAAACAACTGAAACAAGCATACATATTCAAATGAACGAAAAAGAACTTCAATGAAGAATACAAACAGACGTAAATGAACGTAGATGAAATATGAGACATATACTCAATTTCATTCACTTAAATTAATGAATAAATATAAAAGATGTTTATATTCTTTCGTTTATTAAATAAGGAAACTCCCCATCATTGAAAACTCGACTGGTTTACCATACTACCCATAAATATACAATAGCATATAAAAGTTTAAAACCTCAAAAGCCAAGGCAATTTTGAATTTTGGAGAAATGGTTGATGTTTTGTTGGGTAGAAATGCCACATAAACCACATGATTTGTTGAGGCAAAGGAATTAAGAATAAGAAACTCCATCATCCATGAAATGTTAGCTATAATGTCTAGGTAACAAGTTCCAGACAAATGACATCTATTCATTCATGAAATGTTAACGACCTCAACTTATCTCACATCCCAATCTTTAAAATTTTTTTTTAAAAAAATAATGTATTTTTCGTTCATGTTCAAAAAAATAATATTTTTTTTCATATTTTTATCATTACAATTTTCTTTTACCTCTACTCACAACTAATCTGATAAATATTAAAAAACAAATAAGAAAAAACAAACAAAAAATCACTACATTTCTCTTTTCGCGCTATAAGTTACACCCACAAGAACTCAAATCCCCACCCTATATTTGTCAACCCTCTCACATAATTTTGAGAGATATGATGAGAATGCTCTAATATATAACATTGTTTATATATCTAAGAATGTTTTATTATTATTATTGAAACTCGTAATTAGTTATCGTTGTTAAAATAGCTTATGAATCGTGGCTCATTAAAAACTCGGGCAAATTGTTCGAGCTTGTTGATTCAAATAAGAGTTGCTCAAGCGGAGTTCTAACTGATTTGATCTGAGTAACTCGTTTGTTGACTCGTATAAACTATTTTATTTTCTTGTAAATATTAACATGGTACTATTATTATTAAATAGTTTTAAAATTTGAGTTTGTTGTTAATTTCATAATTTGAATTGTGAGCCTCTTTAATAAAAAAAAACAAAAAACAAAACTAATAGAAAATAAGAATAAAGGAGCCAATTCCTCTAGTTATAAGCTGACCCAAATTAGAGTCAAGCCCAATTATACAAGAAATACTACTTGCTTCAAAAAGGTAGGTCACACTCACACACTATATAGTATATACATACAACCGTATAACATTTTTGCCGTGTCATACCATCATGAGATCTCATACGGATCATTTGATATGTCGAAACTTATACATACGACACTTACATTTAACATGTAAGTGGTTTCCACGGACAGTATAACCTCCTCGTACGGATTGATGTTAATTAAGGTGGTATATGTCTACCATCACCAATTTAAAGCCCACCGAATTAAAGTAGGCAAGTTGGTTACTATAAATGCACCTCTTGTACGGCTGTTTACGGCCGACAACCAATTAATTCCTCCTGAAACCTGACCCACTGTATATATATAAAGATCACCAAATTACATCTCTCAACTTCATTCTTCTATAATTTTAACAGAAACCGAACTTCATCGGTTTAAAGAGAGTTGGTGCTGATTAATTAATTACTTGATACCTACACTAAACGTACACACCCTTAATTTTGAAATAATATCCAAGTTACACGCACGCATGTTGCCTCATTTTTTAACCATCTTCAACAACTCCATTCGTCAGATCAAAGAAAAATCAGCAATATTTCTTCATTTTTGTTTCTGGGGCTGCCTTAAATTCAAACAAAAATCCTTCTTTTTGGGTTTTCTTGAACTCTTTATGTGTGATGACAAAAAAATGGTCAGGCCACCCGAGTCTTCAAGCAGTACTCGGTTGAAGACGGTGTTTGAAAACATTGGAGCGTATGCTTTTATCCGTGGCGGCAGCTGGAATAGGCTGCCATGTGAAGATGATCAGGACAGACCTCCCACCAAGGAGATGCTGGAGCTTGAAGCTAAAAGAACCAAAAATGTGCTTGTTTTGATGAGTGACACCGGCGGTGGCCACCGTGCCTCCGCCGAGGCCATCCGTCATGCTTTCAAGATTGAATTTGGAGACCAATACAGGGTACAATTTCTAATTATTCACACAAAATCTGTAAAAAAGAAAAAAAAATGGTATATTCTTATAGATACACGTCGTATAACATTTTACACAACACTGTGGCCGCACCAATCAGTTTCAGTAAAGTTATATGGACTGGCAAAACCACCTAAAACGATCAACTATTTGTATAACAACGATATGAAACCTTATTTTATTTTATATGGGCACGTGTAACATTTTCCACATATTATGCAGGTCATATAACCTTATAGGATTCATATGTGAAAAGGTTATACGACGCGTATGATAGCATATGATAGCGGTAGGGTATAACCTAACAAAACAATAATGAGTTGAAAGAATTCCTATGTATGACTTCTTTCATTATATAGAAACATAGATATTACATCAATATAGCAGGTAGGCGGGCAACAAGTTGCGCCGCCACCCCTTTCTGAATTGCAAACCCTAACCTGCTAAAGACATACCCCTGCCCCTTTGGAGTCGACACATTGCTATGCACAACCCGTTGGACCCTGGTTAGGAAACGGATAGCTTCCGGTGCCAAGGAGCCAAAGACCTCAACTCATCTTTGATTCATGCTATTCTGACATTTTTAATGATTATCCGATTTCAATATAAAAAGAGTTTCAAAGTAGAACATTCTAAGAAAGCTTAAACACTTGTAACTATTTTTGTAAGGAGATACATAAGGTGGTTATATAACCAACTAGCCTCCCCCTTTTGTTTCTCTCACTATGTTTTTTAAGTGCTACGTGCAAGTGCTTGTTCTACTTACAACTGGCCAGTTATGTATTGCACGCATCGTGTTCATTAAAGTTTATGTTCTTGTTTAGGGAGTTCTTCACGTTAATGAACAAAATGCTCTTAAGAACAATACCTTGAGGTTTATATGAGCTAACGTGTAAACTTAGTTGAATCATGAATAAATGAGTTGTTGGAAAACGCAATAATCATTTACAATTTCTTCTTTAATCTTGGATCAGATGTTTTTTTCTTAGTTGATTCATATGTTTTTTTCTTCCATTTTATAGATATTTATCAAGGATCTTTGTAAAGAATACGCCGGGTGGCCATTAAACGACATAGAAAATCAATATAAGTTCATGGTTAAACACGCCCAACTATGGAACGTTGCGTTTTATAGCACTTCTCCTCGTTGGATACATAATGCGTATCTCACTGCTTTTGCTGCCTTCTATGCCAAGTATATTCTTTTCTATTTCCTTTTACTTCAACTAAACCTGATTGGTTGATCACTTTTGTGTTTGTAATGATAAATAAGCTAGTTTGCCTTTAAGCTTAAAGATCCATTGCCCGGTGTATGTTATGGTTTATCTTATCTCATTGATTAGCTTAGTATTTATGCCCTTGAGTTGAGTTTCTAAGGACAACTTTTCACAGTTACAGCACCAAATTTTATACCTAACAAGGTTTCGGTTCTTTGTTAATAAACTTAAACTTTAACTTGACACACAAAATACCAACCTAGACCTACATTTATACTAAACAATAACCCAATCCTAACGTGAGTCAAACTCTATTAAACAAAGTAATAAAACTAACCAATAATCCTACCCAATGAACTAAACATATATTTTAAACTCTACCTAACTTTAACCTCATTTTTCTCATTATCTTTTTCACATGTGAATTCAGTAATGATTAACCAACTCCGTCATTTACTACTTACTATAGCATTTTGGGTGTTTTTATGTTTAATCAAGACATTCGTTTACCTTATTTGTGACACTTTATTATTTCTGAGACAAAATCTTGACTTGTAGGGAAGTTGAAGCCGGTTTAATGGAGTACAAGCCAGATATCATCATCAGTGTTCATCCTCTTATGCAACACATTCCTTTATGGGTTCTTAAATGGCAAGGATTAGACAAGAAAGTCATCTTTGTGACAGTTATTACAGATCTTAACACATGCCATCGAACATGGTAAAAGTTGAAGTTACCTTGTCCACATAACTAACTTCCAAGTATGCAAAATGAATCTTGATAACAAGTTTGTGTTTTTTCACTACATCATCCATAACCAGGTTCCATCCCGGGATTGACAGATGCTACTGCCCTTCAGAAGAGGTAGCAAAGCGAGCTTTACTAGACGACCTTGAGAAAAGTCAATTGCGTGTGTTTGGCTTGCCTATTCGACCTTCTTTTGCCCGTGCTATCCTCAACAAGGTTAAATCTTTTTTGCACTATCTTTAACTATCCCAATATAGGCGATTTTGACCATAATCTTGGATATTTAACCACTAATTAATAAGGGAGTATGGGTTGGGGACACCAATATAGACACTTGGTTTCTTGCATTTGTAATTTTATTTATTTTGGCCTAATTTGGAGTTCTACATCGTTGTTATAGGATGACTTAAGGGTGGAGTTAGAAATGGATCCAAAACTTCCCGCGGTCTTGTTAATGGGAGGTGGTGAAGGGATGGGGCCCGCGAAGAAGACCGCAAAGGCTCTTGGAGAAGCTCTACTTGATCAAGAAACCGGAAAACCATTTGGACAAGTGGTTATAATATGTGGTCGAAACAAATATTTGGCTTTGTCTCTTGAATCTCTAGAGTGGAAGATTCCGGTTAAGGTAATCGTATTCAACCAGAAATCTAAATAACGGCACATTTATCAGGCTATATTCATATGTTTTTACTTGTATTGTTGTTGTAGGTTAGAGGATTTGAAAAGCAAATGCAGAAATGGATGGGTGCTTGTGATTGCATTATAACCAAGGTAGTTTTATTTATTTATTTTTTTTTATTTCATTGAATCATATTAAATAATATGTTTTAAGACTATTTTCGAAATAAACTTGTAGGCGGGACCCGGTACGATTGCAGAGGCATTGACCAGAGGGCTGCCATTGATCCTCAACGACTATATTCCAGGACAAGTATGCAAACCTTCAAGTTTGTTATATTGACATGAGTTTAGATTGGTAAATTTACCATAATATATATATATATATATATATGTATACTTTGGATGTATTGACAGGAAAAGGGAAACGTGCCTTATGTGGTGAATAACGGGCCGGTGTATTTACCCGAAGCTCGAGGGAGATGGCTAGAATTGTGGCGGGATGGTTTAGTAGCAATGTAGGGGAGCGCAAAAAAATGAGGAAAAATGCACTTAAACTAGCTCAACTGGAGGCGGTTTTTGATATTGTGAGGGATATTCATGGGTTGGTGTGTCAACGTGGGCCCTCATGGACTCTCCATAAGTTCTCACATCGTCATATCCGAGTCTGATATGACTTGATTGATATGTTGTGGTAATTATATGTAGTTATTACCTATCATTCTTGGAAGTTCAAGGATTTTTTGGATGTCAAAATGTAAATTGTAAGATATGTGTAAAAACTGTATGGCCAGAACACAAACGTTTAGTAATGATATTTATTTGATTAAGTACGTGGCTCATTTTTCTTTAATATACAAAGGGACGTTCGTTAGAGATTATATTTTTGTTGGGAGAGGGGCAACTTAAACGTCTTAACCATTTTCAAGACATAGTAAAATAAGAGAATACTTCAGAAAAGGAAAACTAAAAGTAATTATTAATTAAAAATTAAAAACCAACACAGTGCACAAACATAGTGATTCAAATTAATATAATGAATGGATACGATGATGAATTAAAAAATAAAATAAAGAACTTTTTGAACAAGAGAAATATGCTTAATCCATCTAAATTGAATAGCCGATTTGCTAATGCCAAGTGTATTCATACAATTCATCACAAGTGAGAATAGTAAATATATCCATACTATATTAAAATACTATAGGAGGGACAAAAAAGTCACTTTAACAAAACTAAATATTAAGAGTTTTACAAATTATGAAGCTTAATGTAAAACTCTTGAAACAGCATGGAAATCCCGCTTAGATTTGAGGCTTGGGCATCTGACACAATTTCAAAATTTGAATTCCTCATCTAGGTTTTCTACCAAAAGTCTACCCAAAATGCATATCAAACTATTTCTCTCTCTCTCTCTCTCTCTGCAATTGCAATTTGCACAAACGAGTTTGATAGCAACCAGCTATGTTTGTTCATCACAATGGAAAATTGCACAACACCTCGAGCTACAGGTTCTACCGATACTCTGTCCACCGTCTCCATGGAACTTTTGATTTTGCTTTTCTCTATTCCAATTTGCGTTTGTGTGTGTGTGTGTGTGTGTTTCACCAGTTTTGTTTTACAATTTGACCTTATTAGTCTTTTGAATATTGGGATTCCTAACCCTACATTATTTGATTTGGTGTAGGAGCATCAATTGGCACCGTCACTAGCTGGTTTTTTTAAGGTGCTTCACTGAACAACGAGTTGTTGCCGTTGGAGGATTTGGGGGTTCACGGAACGGGAAGGTTCTTCACCAAATTCGATTTATGAACCCGATATTGATTTAGGTGTGGTTGGTTTGAATTCTTAGTTATTTACAGTTTATTTACTTCTTAATTTTATATTTTTGATTAGTTTTGCAGTTAGTCTATGTTATATGATGGTATATTTGTAAATGTTCATAATTGGGCACATTTAGTTAATGTGATACCTGAATGTAATTTGTTATTATTGGTAGAAAACACGGAATATAATAATTTGAATAATAGTTATGATGACTTTATTGTTTCAGGTGTGCATTTAGTGGTGGCATCACGTAACGAACATGGATGAAATGGATGCCTCCGAGGGGCAGTGTCATGCATGTCCGGCACCTTATGACAAGAATAAAGGTTAAAATGCATATTGCTTTGTAATTTTGACTGACACATTTGTGTATAGATATAATCAGTGGTTGACTGGTTGTTGTGTATATGGTGGTTATCAAAGGGAAAGTAAAAAACAAAAATGAAGGAAACGGTGTATATCATTGGACTTCTTCTTGATCTTTCTCATTAACATGTATGCACCTTTCAACCTTTTTGTTTTTATTATTTATATTTTTTTGTGCTTGTAAAATACAGTCTGGTGCAGCTGTTGCAGTGAAAATAGTATATTGTTCAAAGGTTGTGCAACAATTGCTTATCAGGAACCTCTTTGTTTGCTTGTCTAATGGTATGTATATATTATATGTGACTAGCCGTTTTTGAGCATGCTACAAGCTTCTTCAATAGTCCTACAAGTTAACAAAAAGGTCCATGGTTCATATCAGGATAAAGTTTGTGTAAAACAAGGGTCATGGTTTGAACCGTTGAGAGGGTTTGAAGATCAAGTTGCAAGGCTTGTAAGAAATCCACCCTACATACTGAGTGGACACTTTAACGGGCTCCAAAAGGAAGTTGGTAGACATGAACCGATACTGGCTTTAGATGGTGGTCAAGATGGTTTGTCTGATCTTCTGCATATTTGCAATGGTGCTTTTGTTATGCTAAAATCTGGTGGATTTTTCGCCTTTGAGGTAATTGTAACATCGTGAAAAATTCGAATTCAAAATGTCAACTTTCCAAAAGTCTAGGGACCAAATCTGTCAAGATCCAACCCAAGGGTTAAAAATGAAAATTCTGTTTTCCTGACCCATCGCGATACGCGATGGATCAGAAGAGAGACTCATCGCGTATCGTGATGGGTTGTCTGACAGCGAGACGCGTGGCCTGCCACGTGGCCACACGTGGCACGTCGCCCGCCACGTGTCCACACGTGGCACACCTTCTGCCACGTGACGACACGTGGCAGACCTATATGGTGACGATGCAACGCTACGTCGCGATACGCGATGGGTGACCAGGAGACCATCGCGTATCGCGATGGGCTTCCAGATTTTGCCTATAAATATTGGGCTTGAGCCCTCATTCCAATCCATCCCAAAACCTGATCACTCTCTCACTAAAACATCTCTCTAGCTTTATACCTCGAAGTTCGTGCCAACCATTGATCGTTACCTCGTTTTCCGTGTCACCGTTTCCTCAATTGTTCGTACCATCTTCCACCTACGTATCAACCAAGAAGGCGTTTGTTATATTCCGACAATATGGCGATTAGTCTCGAAAAGCGTGCCGACGATTGGTGAAGTATTGTTGTCCATCGTATTGCGTGCCAAGGACGAGTGTCAAGAGGAAGGGCTGAACAAAAAGAGAAAGAAGGCTAAAGTGGTGTTGAAGTGCTACTCGAATAAATTAGGGTTTGTAAGCCGAGCAAAGGTAGGCATAATGCCCGAATAAACTAATAATAAAATATTATGAAGGCTTAAACCTTAAGTCGAGGTTATACTCGATACCTCGATAAAAGTAAAGAAAAGAAAATATAACAAAGAAAGAATAAAAGAAGAAATTATGAATAAGTATATATGTGTGTAAGTATATGAATGTTCTCTTTGTTATAAATATTATTTAAGGAACAAATAACTATTCTTAAATAATAAAGAAAAGAAAAGAATACGTTACTTAGAGAAGAAGAAACGCAGGGTTTTATAAATAAACTAAAGGTTTATAAATTACTTTTAAACTAAAGGTTTTAAAGTAAAAGAAATTTTGAACTAAAGGTTAATCGAGGTAAATATTATAAAATAAGACTAAAGGCCTTAAGCCGGATTGTATATCCGACTAACAAATGGTTATACTCGTACTATAGGTGCGAGATAGCAAGGGAAAGACCCTCAGACGGTGTTTGAAGCCGATCGCAAAATGAAAAGGTGAATACACCCCCAAGCGTTACCAATTTGTTTTCAACAAGTCAAATGTGTTATATAAAAATGATTTACAAGGGACTATGTGTTGCTAAAACCATTATAAATAAGAGTATAAGCCTAGCCCTCAGGCTGTAGTATACGTTTGTCTGGATCCTTACATATGTGGTACAACGCAGTTGGCACATCGCACCACAACTGGTCATAGGACGCTTTCCTGCGGGGAGCACGCCATGTGTATACATACAGGTACTTAACTAAGTCGAACGCTGCGGTGTTTGCTGAGTTATTTAGTGTAGAGACTCGAGTTTATAAACGTGTTGTTTTAACTTTGTTATTCCTAAGCCACGATAGGCCGAGGCGGGCGTAGTCTCGAGGGGTAATAAAGTAAAAGAAAATATTTTAGCGTCAGCATATTCACTAGCATTCGTTGCTGACGTATTTTATTTACATTTTGCAGGTAATCAAAGTTAGCGCTTGATGAACGAAGAAGCTCAAGATATCCGATGGTTCGGATCTTTTTGTTTAAACTTATAAATATTAAAATGGTAGTTTGTAAATAACAAGTAATGCTTTGGTATAACTTAAACTGGTATTTTACAATCCCGTCTTTGTAAAAGTAAATATTAAATCCACAAGTTTAACAAGACTTCCGCTTAAACACATAATTGTGATTTATTTACAATTGTGGTACCAACTATTGATCATACTCCTAGGCCTTAGATGGGGGGTGTGACAGGTTGGTATCAAAGCCATCGATCTTAACGAATTAGGTATTACAAGATAATACCTAAGCTTCGATCCAAGTATAGGAAAACATTCTCATTACTTGTTTTATTTGAAATAGGGATAAGATAGGCTGGTAAACCTTTTCTTTCCCTCCTCATTATAAACCACCCAAAATGTTAGATGTCATTCAAGAACATGATGGAGAACTATGTGCGAAAAGCAAAGGAGGCTGGAATTGCCGAACCACTATGTAAAGATAACATGAGTGAAGATTATTGTGAAGCATTTTTCGATCAAGAGGTGGAACATGACCTAACCAAACCATTCCAATTTCCTGGTACTGAACAAGATCCAATCAATCTGTCTGACGATACACCATGGCAAGGATATCAAGCACCGAGACATTCAAGCTACCATCCACCAAGCATACCGATGTACCATCCATTTGAAATTCCCATATACCACCCATCAGAGATCCCCACATATCAACCATCGGAGATACCACCATATTACTCAACTGGAGTTCCAATTTACCTACCACCAAATCCTCACCCATCATATGCTTTCCTCTCCAACCGACCAATCCAGGAGGAACCAAGATCTCCCTCATCTGACTGGATGCAATGCCATTCCGATCAACGAAGATGGCATACTGGAAGCTCTGCCTTCAATTATGTTGACTCCCACCCTGCCAATGGTGAAGGACCATCTCGCAGACCCAAGATGAGAGTAATGATGCCGCATGAAAGTTTCCGAATGCCCCCGATTATAAAGGAGACTACTCAATCAATGGAAGAAGAGGAACTTGAGGAAGACGAGGACCCTAAAGAAGAAGAGAATTCTGAAGAAGAATCTGAGGAAGAACCGGAAGAAGAATACCCTGATAATCCCAATGAAGTGTCAACGCCAATGGAGGAATCACTCTCTTCCCATAACCCAGGCTATGGTTCTGTTGATCCTTATGTGCAATACCTCGAGAAACTCAAGAACCAAGCTTCATCAAATTTCCCACCTTTTCAAGGCACGATCCCGACGGAGGAATAGCAAGCTGATGAAATTCGAGAACAAAACGAAGCTGTCGAAGCTTTCTTCCACTACTCATCCGATGTGACCGCATCTCCGTATCCAGAACCAAAGAATCATTATGAAATAGTGATGATGGGTTAACGCGACCCACCTCCAAAGTATGGGTACCCTAACGAGATCCCTTAGTCACAGGAAGAACATTTGGACCGAGCCTTGCATGAGACAGATGACTTAAGAAAGAAGATAGCCGTTGATGGGAAGAAAAAGAAGAATATAGGAGAGACGCTTCTTTGGAAATGCAACAAGTTAACCAAGGTGGTGAGAAAGTTTATGAGAGATTGAAGAGATGATGATGAAGGATGTGATGTGGAAATTATATGTGTAATGTAATCGTATGTGTTATGTGTAAAATGTGTAATAAAGAACGTTGAGACGTTCTTAAATAAGGATATGTCTATCAATATATATATATATATATATATATATATATATATATATATATATGTATATTGTAAAATATATTTATATATATGCATATATATATATATATATATATATATATATATATATATATATATCTTTGTGAAATAAAATTATGTTAAGAAAAGAAATTTGTAAATTTCAGATATAAATAAATATTGAAAAGAAAAAGAATAATGTCTCAACAAAGTAACAACATAGAGAATGCACGTAAAGAAGAGGAAATAAGAAAAGAAAAAGGAAAGGGTCCTGAAAATAAACAAGATGAACCAATCCATGATAAGTATATGAGTCAAATACAAAGAATGATTAAAGAAGCGGTTAGGGAAGAATCTATGGAACCTCAATTGAAACATTCCAAACATTCTCAATCTGTTAATATTTCCCATAAATCCGTTAAATCTCGACCTAAACCATCTCATGTAGAAGAAAGTGTTCATGAGTCAAAAGCTGATGGTGGGGTTAGGCAAGAATTCAAGAAATTGAAAATAAGTGGTTGTTCGTTTAAGGATTTCAAGTATTTTGGACCCAAAGATTTTCAAGGGGACAAAGGAGCCATTTCAACCGTGAGGTGGCTAGAATAGATGGAGTCGATAGTTATTATAAGCAAATGTTCTGATAAAGAGAAGATTCAATACTTAGCCCAGATGTTCAAAGGTGAAGTATTAGAATGGTGAACACGATGATCATGAGCTAAGGACGACAAACATTGTATAATCTTTCGTGGGATGAATTCATGGAAATGTTGATGGCGAAGTTTTGTCCAATGCACGAGACCGATCAAATTCAAACCAAATTTCTGAACCATAAAGTTTTAGGAACAAATCTTCGCGAGTACAATACCAAATTCAAAGAATATTGTCGTTTAGTTCCCCAGCTGGTTAACTCTAAGTCCAGCAAAGTCACACGTTATATATGGGGATTGCCACGGGAAATCCGCAACATGGTGAGGTCACACTTGCCACAAACCGCCGACTCCGCGATGGAATTGGCTAGTTATTTGATGGGCGGAATGATCCGCAACAAGGAGGAAGTAAAAAGGTCGTGTACCCTAACGACCGAAGAAGGACTGGAGGAAGCGCCCGATTCAAGGGCAAAGGCGTAAACCAATATCAAAATCGATTCAATTCTAACGCCACACCGTGAAAAACATGTAAAAGATATCACAAGGGTCGATGTAACTTCGCTCCGCCGACAAAGGTCTGTGAATCATGCAATCGACCTGGCCACGCAATGGCAGATTGTTGGAAGAAAAAGATGATCAGCTACAACTGCAAGGAGATGGGGCATTTAAGCTTCGAGTGTCCTAAGAAAAAACCCGCGACTGGTGGTGCGGGTGGAAGTGGCCAAAACAAGAAAGGAAACACAAGTGTCTTTGTACTAGACACGAAAAAGGCCGCTGACATGCCGGAAACCATCACCGGTACGTTTCTAGTCAATGACACCTATGCTAGAGTTTTGTTTGATTCGGGTGCCAATGTAAGTTTTATAGATTATAGATTTTGTAGTCTATTAAAGGAACCTTCAACAAAATTAAATAAAACTCTAAGCGTCGAGATTGCTAGCGGCGAAAAAGTCAAAATCTCTGAAGCCCTTGAAAACGAAAAAATTCTCTTAGCTTGTTATATTCTACCTATTCTTTTGTTGCCTATGGCTCTTACTGGTTTTAACATTGTACTTGGTATGGATTGGTTATCCGATAACCATGCTCGTATCATTTGCAATAACAAAACTGTCGAACTTCAAGCCCCCGATAAACTAACCATTCGAATTGAAGGGGACAAAGAAGCTGGCCAAGTTAGCATAATTTCAATGATTAGGGCTAACAAATGTTTAAATCAAGGATGCTTAACATTCATGGCCTACATCACTGAAGAATCCAAACCAAAGGAGATAAAGGACGTGTTAGTGCACGGTTTTGCGTCTAGAGTCTTTGTATTTATCGTTAATGTTTTATTTATTAATTAATGTAATATTTAATGTTTATTATTAACTAGTTCGTTAAGGTTAAGTCTAGTTCGCTAGGGATGTTAGCGAACTAAGACATTATAATGTATTCCCTCCTGATTCGTTAGGGGATGTTAACGAATCAGGGGGTGGTTCGTTATGTTAATTTATGTAACGGAGGGGAAGCTGGTTCGCTAGGGGATGTTAGCGAACCAGGTCACCTTCTATATATAGTGAACTACTGTTCACTTTAATTATAAGTTTTGAGAATAATAGAAAGAATTTTTGAGTAATTGCTTTCTCTCAAGCTTCACCTTAACATTATTCATCTAATATATTGATAATATATACACATAAATAACACTAAATCAAGGTTAATTATGAGCTAGATCCTTAGGTGATCTAATCAGATATTCACAGATCTGAGATCTGTTATTGTTATCGTTTGTTAATCCGGGATCCAACAAGTGGTATCAGAGCTGTTGGTGCTCTTTACACTTGATTTGGTGTTTTAATTGTTATTGTTATTAAGTTTTTCGGTTTTTTGTTTGGTTTTTGAATCAATTTTGATTTGAATTGATTGAATTATGGATAATTTGGATTGAGTTTGTGTTGGTTAAGGTATTGGATAGGTGTGGATTAAAGGAATTGAGGTGTGGATTGGATTTGTGTGTTTTGGATTTGGTTTCGGTTTAAGTCTGAAACAGGGGTGTGTTTATGGTCAATTTGATTTGGTTTAAGGTGTTAATCGGATACGAGATTATGTGTATTGGATTCGGATTTGGTTTACGAGGATTTTGGTAGGTTATTTGTGCATTTTGGTTGAGTAACGTGGTTGTATTACGAATTTGTTATTGTTGGGTTTCTGGGTTTAATCTTCAAAAATTATGGAAAAATTGTTTGAAGATTTGAATATTTGAAGATGAATGTAATTCGTTATCTTCTTTATGGTGATTCGCTATATGTTTCACGGTGATTCGTTATCAACTATGTTACTTCGTTACCTAGTTCGTTAATCAATTCGTGTGAGCTATTGGTTCGTGTTATCTAGTTCGTTAACTAGATTAACCGATTCGTGTGACACGTGTTCTTCTTGGGATTTGTGTTATAACAACCTTTGCCACGTGGCATAAGGTGTCAGAGTTTGTTACAAATGGTTGTAACAACCTGATTCGCTATAGTGTGATTCGCTAATCAACTGTAGCTGATTCGTTATATTAATTCGCTAAGCATTTCTTAGTGATTCGTTACTGATTATCATCTGATTCGCTAAACTAATCCTTTGAGATTCATTTTGTCAATTCGTTAAGTTGACCTGTGATTCATTACGTTGACTTGTGATTCGTTAAGTTGACCTGTGATTCGTTAAGTTGACTTGTGATTCGTTAAGTTGACTTGTGATTCGCTAAGTTGACTTGTGATTCACTAAACCTTCATCTCATTCGTTATCTGTTTCGCCATTTGGTTGATTCGTTAACCTTATTTGTGATTCGTTAAGTTTACTCGTTAAGTTGACTTTTGATTCGCTAAAACACTCAACTCATTCGTTAAGGTACTTCGTTGCTGATCAGTCTTAACTTCGTTTGTAACACCCCGTAACCGCAGCGGAAACGTAAACGGGATGCAACAGACACCTCTGATATCAACCACATTGTTTATAAAGAAAACTGAATACATTAGTATACTTCAAATTACACTATCTCATAATTCATTACCGTTTAGGTGATACACACATCATACAATACGATACATAATTCTATTTATTATAATGTATCATAACATCCCGCACGCAAATCTTACACACATCAAGCACTTAGCACGTAAGCAATCACTTCATCTTAATTGTACCTGAAAAGCATGTGAGAAAACGGGTCAACTACGAATAGTTGGTGAGTTTCACAATTCGGGTAAACCATGATAAATCATTATCAAAATATAATATTATCGATGTAATTATGCTGAGCCCACAAGTGAAACCTCTGACTATCACATACAACCCCCGTGGCATATCCCCCGCCCACGGACCTGCCCCAAACCGCCATGTCTAACATTACATAGCAAAATAAATAACAACAAAATAGACATGTGCAACTGGCTGGGAAACATCAGCAATCCATGCCGGACCAGTTGGGTTTGTCAGACCAATAGTACTATCCACACTCTACCGGCTTTCAGTTAATCACTCGTGTTCCGGGGCCTTAGAATGTTAGCAACTCAGACAATTACCATCTTAGTACATTTTCGTACGATTCCCGTACAATAAAATATATATACATACACGCAAGTCCATGCGTTCAGTATGTACTTAAATATTTCAGTAGTAACATGCTTCCGCCCCGGGAAAATATTTAAAAACAATTCAGAAAAAGGGGCTCGTGAAACTCACATTAGCACTTGCAAGCAGGTAACAACAGTCATTATCTGTTAACACGTCCAATCTGTAATATGATCCCTACGATCGTTACTATACACTCACTATTAATATAACTTTAACCATGTTAACCGGTACATCTGGGGACACTGTTAACCCAGTACTGTACCCGTTCCGGGGGCAATGTTAACCCAGAAACACTTCTAGGGGCATCTGGGGACACTGTTAACCCAGTACTGTACCCATTCCGGGGGCAATGTTAACCCAGAAACACTTCTCCGGACTCAGATTGTGATATCGTTTAGAGTTCACTAGTAAAATTTCTATTAGTCGTTTTTCCCGTTTTGCGTGCCTAGCACGGTTATCCGTTTTTACGTTTCAAAAATGAGTTTGGTCACACACGACCCGAAAATATTTGTTGACTGATAATTTAATTGAAGTTGTGAAATTAGAGCTCGGTTTAGACGCCCCGATTGGCCGCGGGACCCGTTTCCGTCTTTAGTGCACCGAAAAACTGTTAAATCGTTTAAAATTACCCAAATCATCCGAATTATTTTCGGATGATTTATTTTTACTTGTTTAACTCAGTTATATGAAAATAGTTCATTTTTAGAGTTTTTATACACCAGTCAGTTCGTCTACCCGAACTTTGCTGGTTTACGCGTTTTATATTATAAAAGTTCACTTTTATTCCAAATAAATATCCGTTCATTCTCGGATTTTGAGATTTTGCACAAATAACATTTTGACAGTGGGGAAATTAATAACAATATTTCCAGAATTAATTTTTATATTTAAAATTTATTTATCTAATTTTAAACACCATTTAAACACTAAATATGTCGTAAATACCAAACGAACTTAGAAAAATCCCAAATTTTTCCTGGATGACCCCAGCCATATCCATAGTTCCCTGTAATTTTTCCAGAACAAAAATCTCTTTTTACATGCCATTTTCACTAAAACCGAGCTAGAAAACCCTAGAACTCGTTTAACCGAAAAGCCTACTTAGACTTCTCCAACTGACCTAAAATTTGGTGTGTGACTTTTACATGATATAAAAAGCTTATATGCAATTTTCCAGAATTTTAATAATATTTAACTATTTTTCACCATTTTTAGCCAAAACCGAGCATTAAATTCACCAAAAATGCATCCTTTGTCCAAATATTACCAAAAATTCACAGAACTCATATTTTCATGTATTTAACACCTCTGTAAAATTTCATGACCTAACTCTAAACCATCCACAATCTGTCCAAAAATCCATAACCGAACATAAACCGAATATATATTTCGTTTTCCGCCACTACAAGCTACAAACTCGTCTTTCCGCCTTATCTACCACTACATACAGAGCCTACAACAAACATACCACAATTCCAAGCAAGTTAAACTCACAATCAAGCCTCTTACACTATAGTTTCGGTTATTGTTTCAAAACTAAAGTTTAAACCGTAAAAATTCGTTTTTGGTTCGTTTAACTCCTTTCTTGGACCAAGATCCCTTGTATAACCTGTATACATCACTTGATCATGCAAGAATCGGTTTTCATCTTTGAAACCTCATTTTCTTGCAAATAAACTCAAGAAACGAAGATTGAAACGTAAATAACTCGATTTTTACCTCGGTTTTCTTGCTACAATTCCGGGTTTTTGGATCATGAAATGGAGAGGATTGAAGATTGTTGAAGTGTTTGTGTAAAAAAAAGAAATGAGGGAATGGGGTTAGACCCTTGGGTCCGATCGGTGTAAAGGGGGGAGTGGGGTGGGACCCACTTCTCCATTCTTAGCCATATGTTTGGATTCTCGAAATCCGGATAATGTTTTGGATAATCTGGTTCAGTTCGTTTTTCGGTTAAATGTCTAATTCGGCTTAAAACGAGGCTAAAACGGTCGTTTTCGGCTTAAAAATGAAATTTATATAAAACCGATTTAAAAAAACTTTAAAACCTTAAACCATGACTTTCATTAACTCAAAACATCATATTATTAATAATTGCGCGTCTTTTTCGGCTTGATCGATCGTCTCTTGCTCGGTTTGGTATTAAAGGTTTCGTTTAACGTACCGAAGTACCATTAAATCGAAAATTCTTTTTCTGAGCTTTAATTCACTTATCCCGAAGCTTTAATACTTCGTAAACATCACTAAATATCATATATCTCGTCTATAATGTAATCCTCGATTCGTTCGGGTTTCAATAACTATCGATCGATTAATCGCATATTCAATACGATGAATTATATATTCACGTACAATCAATACAGTGGACCATGTATTCTCGTATAATTACTATGGTAATTCATGTACCCGACCTTAAATATAACGTAACTATTGTCTACCGGTTAGAGTATACCTGGTTTCGTCGGAATCGTTACATTCTCCCCCCGTTAAGAAATTTCGTCCTCGAAATTTTACACGCCCACTATCCCCTTCCGAGAGAAAGGTGGGGGTTTTTCCTTCAGAATTCTCATTCGCGTTACCAGGTATAATCTGGTCCTCGCTGTGAATTCCACTTAATCTTAATCAATAAAGCTTGGTATGTCCAAAATGTTTAGTTTTCCCGTCTACTAACTCTACGGAATTATTTATGATATCAAGTACGTCTTCTATGAGTACCACCCTTACAAGTACTTTCGTTGCCTCATCGCTTAGGTACTTTTCAATCCGTATACATGGCAAAACATCATGTATAGTACTTAGCCCCTGAAGTACTTTAATCGATAAACTAAATGACCAATCATGGGGATAGTCCCATAAGGTCCAACATATTAAGGAGCTATTTTAGGTTTTGCCAAACCTCATATCACCTCTCTAAGGTGATGCCTTAAAAAATGCCTTGTCACCTCTTTCCAGTGACAATGGTTTCCTATGAATGTTGGCATAAATCCTTTGCCAGTCTCGCGCTGCTTTCAACTTATCTTAAATATTATAAATCCGATTAGTTGTTTCTTGAATCAATTCCTATCTTATGGCTTGATTGACGCGCATTTTCAATTTAACAAATTGGTGATAATTACTTCACCCATAGAAAGCTTCAAGCTCTCGATGCTTCCTTCCCCGCCTTCCAATAATGGAAGTAGGATGCCCATTTCGATATGAGATAATTGAAAATGGTACTCCACGACGAGATACCATTTCACCATCATGAATTTGGGCGAGAATTCATTGTGGTAATCGTCATGGATTGGGATGAAATGCGAGGATTGGTTAATCGATCCGCGATTACCCAATTTATCTCATGCCTTTGATATATCTTGGGAATTTGCGTCCCAAAATCCATTGTAATTTATTCCCACTATCATTGGCGAATTTTCTGTCGTTGTGGCGTTCCCTAGGGTTTTCGGTGTGCAGTCTTATCTCTTGCATAACTTAAATATTCACCAACATACGTAACCATATCTTTCTCCAAACTCGACCATTAATAAAATCCTTTCAGATATTCGTATCATCAATAGTCTAATCCGATCCCGGATGTATGGAATATTTCGATCTATGCGCTTCGTCCATGATTAATTCACGAAGGTCATGGGGGGTCGGGATCCAAACCCGATTTTTTTTAAATAGAGAATTTCGTCTACGCGCTGTTCGAAATTCTTCTCATTGCCGTACAGTTCCTCCTTTTCCAATTGTTCCTCTTTTAACGCCTCACGTTGAGCGACTCGAATCAGGTCAGAAAGGTTCTACTGGACTATCATCCCCAGTGCTCGCACTCGCAATGGCTTAACCCGATCTTTCCTACTCAAGGCATCGGCTACGACGTTAGCCTTGCCGGGGTGATAACGGATGTCCCAGTCATAATCGCTTACAACTCGACCCATCTTTGTTGAATATGAGACTGCGGTCTCTTATCATCTATAAAATTGGTACGTTTGCGTCGTACAAAGGATTATGAGTTGGGTAATGCTAAAAATTCTTCAATAAACCGCTGATAGTCTCCGGCTAGTCCTAAAAATTGGCGCATTTCCTTTGGAGTCTTGGGTGACTGCCAATTAATGGTTTCTACCTTATTTGGATCTATGTGAAATCCTTGTTGCTTTACAACATGACCAAGGGATTAAGCTTTCTGTATTCAAAATCACATTTCGAGAACTTCGCGTACAACTCCTCTTGCTTTCTCACTTCCACAATTTTCCTTAACCGTCATTCGTGCTCTTCTTTACATTGCAAATATATCAAAATACCATCAATGAATGCTATGACAAATTTGTCAAAATAAAGTTTACAGACTTGGTTCATGAGTTTCATGAACACTGCCTGCGCATTCGTTAGCCCGAAAGGCATAACTAAGAACTTGTAATGGCCGTAGCGAGTCCGACACGCTGTTGTTGCAACGTCCTCCTCTTGGATTTTTCATTTGGTGATAACTATATCTAAGATCAATTTTCTAAAAATAAATCGCTCCTTGCAGTTGGTTAAACAGATCATTTACTTCGAAGAAGTGAATACCTATTCTTGATCGTCACTTTATTCAATTCTCCCTAATCAATACATATCCTAACACTTCCGTCCTTCATTTCCCTAATAACACTGGTGCACCCCATGGTGACTAACCAGATCGTATAAAACCTTATCCAATAATTATTGCATTTCAGTTGGTGCAAGTCAGTAAGATGCTTTAGCAACAGGGCCAACTTGAGGTATTAAATCGATTCTGAATTCGACCTGTCGGGTTGGCGGTAATCCAGGAAGTTCTTCTGGGAAAACTTGTGGAAATTCGCGTACCACAGGGATATCTTCTATATGTTTTCTTTTAAATCGCACACTTTTCTCTGTTTCTAATCGCTTCATCGTTCGAAAGAGAGCTTCTTGTCATCTTCTTTTCATATTTGATTTCAGCTTCATGTTGAGTTAGCCAATCAATGCTAACTATTACGTCAAAACTTCTTTACTTTACTAGTCGTAGGTCAATAAGGAAAGGTTAATCGTTCAGAATAATAGGACAATTCCGAACAATTTAGTTAGCCATTAGGGATTTACCGTTAGCGATTCTACAGTATAGGGTTCTATAGTTTCACTAATCGGTATCTTTCCAAATGATAGGAGGTTAACAGGAACTAACTTCTATCGAAAACCGTAAAAATATCACTGAAGCCTATTGATTTAAAACTACAACATATTTGATACCACCTTTGGATCATGACGTGCTTTATTCGAACTACTCACAAAAGCACGGCTTCTTGCTTGATCAGAGGCTGATGCTTGTCATGAGGTTCATCTTCCAACGACACATTGGTTCAACTTTGGGCAATTTCTCTTGAAACGTTCTGTACTGCCACATTCATAGCAAGTACAATTGTTAGGCATAATTTGATTTCTTTGGATGGACTGTTATTGAAGTTGTTGGGTTCGGAGTGGTTGCACACGAATGGGTTGGGGTTGCCGGTTCACATGGCTTCAATTGGTTCTACAATTGGGGCATTACGTCCATCTTTACCTCACCTGTGGCCTACTATCACTCGACATTCTTCTTCCTGCCGATAACCATATTTTCCACATTTAGGGAAGGACCCTTCATGCGGTTCATGTTTTCACACCAGAACTAGTCTTAGTATAATTCTGGGTTGTAGGACATACCTACTTATTCAAAAGCCTATCTTACACTCTCCCTTTATCATTTCTCTTCTGTAACACTCGACGTCTCACCTAACGCCCTTCCAGTCCACTTCCCATAGAGTCAAATATATCAATGCTGGCTTGTGACACAACCCTTCCAAAGGTTGTATATTTTACAGGATTGACTATACTCCTAATCGATGGAGTTAGTCCCCAATATAGTGCTCACTTCGCTTAGTTTCAGGAGTAATTAGCCATGTTACCAGACATGACAATTCCTTCAAACGATTAGCGTGTTCTAAGTGATCAACACACAACATTTCTATCTTCCATAGCTCAGTTTCCAATCTCTGAACTTAATTACTCTAATAAAAGTGCTCTAGCACAAGAATTTTAAATTCTGACCATATCATCTGAGTAATAATTTTCTAACTATAATTTTGTACTATCGTGTTCCATCACGATACAACATAATCTACCAACACATCTGTAGCATATTTCACTACACAATGTTCTAGACTCTTACCAATATCCTTAACCATTTCGATCTTTTCTATCCACTCGCTAATCTATTCCTCCCTTTACCATCAGTAAACTATTAATAATTTCCTTAACACAACCAACAAACATATCCTTCATACCGGATCTAATTCATTACGACTACTATTCATGCTTAGTTTATAACTAATACTTGTAGTCATAATAGTATTCGGTGGAACATTATCACTCTTAGTAATACCACTAAGAATTGAAATATTCATATTCATGTGATTGCTCGATCTATAATTCTGCGATCACATTTGCATCAACACTAGCAGTGATCTGTGATACGACATTCGGTATCATTATCTGCTATCTTTGAGCAACCAACTGAATCATATCAATCTCCATCATTGGAGTTACTCTTTTTATGTCATTCTGCCGTACTCATCCCGTACGCAGTAATCAATACTAATCTCACCGTATAACTCGTTACCAGCTCAATCATAACAGCAGGTACACATACACACCAAATATTATCATACATATTACACATACCAGTATCTAGTATATACGTCCCACAAATATAATAACATATGGACTTAACCTGACGTCGGTTAACGTTTAAATATGTTTCATAATCCTTGTCACCAACTGACATATAGATCTTTCTCAACAAAGATTAATGTTTAATATACTTGATTTCAATATCCTTCAGCATAACCGATACATGCTCACCGTGAGCACCAAACGATTACGTACCACGGAGTTATACTATCCGTGTCCATTCGTATATTCGGCATACACGGTATACCACATACGAACGAACAACCAACTATGCTATAATGATTCCAACACCTCTTTGTGTATGGGTAATCATTCTATTCGAGTATACATGGGTATAGGCATCTAACGGATGTAAGGTTAACATAGGGAGTTGCAAGGTTCAAGGTAATCGCGCAACCCATGTTGCCTTCAAATATTATCAATTACTAGTATGGGAAACTTTATCGCTTGCTCAGTCAATGTCCTCAGGCGTTCTAGGTTCGCTAAAATCGGTAATTCTCGACCTGGAGGTGGTATGGCTCATATGTTTGAGAATGAAATACACATATATATTTCTATATATTATTTTTATCTGCTCATTTATTATCAAATTTATTATTATTATTATTTTTTTTTAACGGAATAAGAATGGGTTCACGTACAGGTCCGTCCGTACGTGAGGGTCGGCGATTCGGGTGAACATAGGGGGTTATTAGGATATACGATACCGGTGTTGATAGGGTAAGGGATTTATCAATTTTGGTTGGGAGTGACGGTTACTAGATATTTCTGGTTACCATCAAACGGGAGATCTAACTTGGTACTATCATAACTATAGCCCGATAAGTCAGACTTATCATCAACCGATGCTCTAGAAATTTTCAGCATCCTCAGTACTTTTATTATTTCATCCCCCGGTTCCCTATCCGGGTCCTATTTCTCAATACATGTACCCACAAGATATGTACATATATATATATATATACACATTAGCACGTATAAATAATATTATATACTTTACACATATGTTGCCATTTTTACCTATTAATGTACCCCGTGACTTCCCCTGAACTCCCTCGTGCGGACAAGTCTGTTATTATGTTCCGAACCATAATAACTCACTTGTCCATCTAAGTTCATCCAGATCTCGTCACTATAAATTATTAGTTGATATTCAGATCCTATAATACTTGAGCTACTGGTTATATTTTAGGTATCTTTTAAAGATATCCTAAATCTTTATAACCAATGGCTCTGATACCAACTTCTGTAACACCCCGTAACCGCAGCGGAAACGTAAACGGGATGCAACAGACACCTCTGATATCAACCACATTGTTTATAAAGAAAACTGAATACATTAGTATACTTCAAATTACACTATCTCATAATTCATTACCGTTTAGGTGATACACACATCATACAATACGATACATAATTCTATTTATTATAATGTATCATAACATCCCGCACGCAAATCTTACACACATCAAGCACTTAGCACGTAAGCAATCACTTCATCTTAATTGTACCTGAAAAGCATGTGAGAAAACGGGTCAACTACGAATAGTTGGTGAGTTTCACAATTCGGGTAAACCATGATAAATCATTATCAAAATATAATATTATCGATGTAATTATGCTGAGCCCACAAGTGAAACCTCTGACTATCACATACAACCCCCGTGGCATATCCCCCGCCCACGGACCTGCCCCAAACCGCCATGTCTAACATTACATAGCAAAATAAATAACAACAAAATAGACATGTGCAACTGGCTGGGAAACATCAGCAATCCATGCCGGACCAGTTGGGTTTGTCAGACCAATAGTACTATCCACACTCTACCGGCTTTCAGTTAATCACTCGTGTTCCGGGGCCTTAGAATGTTAGCAACTCAGACAATTACCATCTTAGTACATTTTCGTACAATTCCCGTACAATAAAATATATATACATACACGCAAGTCCATGCGTTCAGTATGTACTTAAATATTTCAGTAGTAACATGCTTCCGCCCCGGGAAAATATTTAAAAACAATTCAGAAAAAGGGGCTCGTGAAACTCACCTTAGCACTTGCAAGCAGGTAACAACAGTCATTATCTGTTAACACTTCCAATCTGTAATATGATCCCTACGATCGTTACTATACACTCACTATTAATATAACTTTAACCATGTTAACCGGTACATCTGGGGACACTGTTAACCCAGTACTGTACCCGTTCCGGGGGCAATGTTAACCCAGAAACACTTCTAGGGGCATCTGGGGACACTGTTAACCCAGTACTGTACCCATTCCGGGGGCAATGTTAACCCAGAAACACTTCTCCGGACTCAGATTGTGATATCGTTTAGAGTTCACTAGTAAAATTTCTATTAGTCGTTTTTCCCGTTTTGCGTGCCTAGCACGGTTATCCGTTTTTACGTTTCAAAAATGAGTTTGGTTACACACGACCCGAAAATAGTTGTTGACTGATAATTTAATTGAAGTTGTTAAATTAGAGCTCGGTTTAGACGCCCCGATTGGCCGCGGGACCCGTTTCCGTCTTTAGTGCACCAGAAACTGTTAAATCGTTTAACATTACCCAAATCATCCGAATTACTTTCGAATGATTTATTTTTACTTGTTTAACTCAGTTATATGAAAATAGTTCATTTTTAGAGTTTTTATACACCAGTCAGTTCGTCTACCCGAACTTTGCTGGTTTACGCGTTTTATATTATAAAAGTTCACTTTTATTCCAAATAAATATCCGTTCATTCTCGGATCTTGAGATTTTGCACAAATAACATTTTGACAGTGGGAAAATTTATAAAAATATTTCCAGAATTAATTTTTATATTTATAATTTATTTATCTATTTTTAAACACCATTTAAACACTAAATATGTCGTAAATACCAAACGAACTTAGAAAAATCCCAAATTTTTCCTGGATGACCCCTGCCATCTCCATAGATCCCTGTAATTTTTCCAGAACCAAAATCCCTTTTTACATGCCATTTTCACTAAAACCGAGCTAGAAAACCCTAGAACTCGTTTAACCGAAAATCCTACTTAGACTTCTCCAACTGACCTAAAATTTTGTGTGTGACTTTTACATGATATAAAAAGCTTATCTGCAATTTTCCAGAATTTTTCATGATATTTAACTATTTTTCACCATTTGTAGTCAAAACCGAGCATTAAATTCACCAAATATTCATCCTTTGTCCAAAAATTACCAAAAATTCACATAACTCATATTTTCCTGTATTTAACACCTCTGTAAAATTTCATGACCTAACTCTAAACCATCCACAATCTGTCCAAAAATCTATAACCGAACAAAAACCGAATATACCTTTCGTTTCCGCCACTACAAGCTACAAACTCGTCTTTCCGCCTTATCTACCACTACATACAGAGCCTACAACCAACATACCACAATACCAAGCAAGTTACACTCACAATCAAGCCTCTTACACTATAGTTTCGGTTATTGTTTCAAAACTAAAGTTTAAACCGTAAAAATTCGTTTTTGGTTCGTTTAACTCCTTTCTTGGACCAAGATCCCTTGTATAACCCGTATACATCACTTGATCATGCAAGAATCGGTTTTCATCTTTGAAACCTCATTTTCTTGCAAATAAACTCAAGAAACGAAGATGGAAACGTAAATATCTCGACTTTTACCTCGGTTTTCTTGCTACAATTCCGGGTTTTTGGATCATGAAATGGAGAGGATTGAAGATTGTTGAAGTGTTTGTGTAAAAAAAAGAAATGAGGGAATGGGGTTAGACCCTTGGGTCCGATCGGTGTAAAGGGGGGAGTGGGGTGGGACCCACTTCTCCATTCTTAGCCACATGTTTGGATTCTCGAAATCCGGATAATGTTTTGGATAATCTGGTTTAGTTCATTTTTCGGTTAAATGTCTAATTCTTCTTAAAACGAGGCTAAAACGGTCGTTTTCGGCTTAAAAATGAAATTTATATAAAACCGATTTAAAAAAACTTTAAAAACTTAAACCATTACTTTCATTAACTCAAAACATCATATTATTAATAATTGTGCGTCTTTTTCGGCTTGATCGATCGTCTCTTGCTCGGTTTGGTATTAAAGGTTTCGTTTAACGTACCGAAGTACCATTAAATCGAAAATTCTTTTTCTGAGCTTTAATTCACTTATCCCGAAGCTTTAATACTTCGTAAACATCAATAAATATCATATATCTCGTCTATAATGTAATCCTCGATTCGTTCGGGTTTCAATAACTATCGGTCGATTAATCGCATATTCAATACGATGAATTATATATTCACGTACAATCAATACAGTGGACCATGTATTCTCGTATAACTACTATGGTAATTCATGTACCCGACCTTAAATATAACGTAACTATTGTCTACCGGTTAGAGTATACCTGGTTTCGTCAGAATCGTTACATCGTTAAGGGTTGATTCGTTAAACATTGTTCAAAGTTCTCTATAACTGTTCACAGTTCGCTATAACTGTTCACTGATTCGTTAAGCTATTTCACTATTTGATTTGTTACTTAAATTTTTCAAAAATGGCCGGTATGTATGCATTAGCGTCTCAAAACATGTTGATGCAACAGATGTTGCAACTTGATACCGAGATAGGTTCACATTCTAAATGTCCACGTTTGATGAAGTTCAGTGACTTTGCCAAGTGGGAACCTCGGTTTCGTGCACATTTGGGTTCTGTTCATCCTGACTGCTCATATTGTCTTGATGAAGTTTATGTGGCACCAATGATTGGTAATGATACTATTGGGTATGCTCCTAAAGCCGTTTCTCAATACTCATAAGAAGAGAAGAAAGCTTTAGAAATTGAGATAAAAGCCTATTCTACTTTGACTATGGCATTACCAGAAAATATCTTTCATCAAGTTGGTAGTATCAAGAGATGTGCATCTTTATTTCAACATCTGCGTATGAGAAGCATGGGAAACACAGCTGAGAGTAAGAAAGTGATGCTCAAGTTTCAGTTTTGAAACTTTAATCTATTGAAGGGAGAAACAGTTGAAGAGATGACTACAAGATTTAGTCATTTAATTGCTGAAATGGACAAGATGAAAATGGAAATTTCTGAAAGGGATAAAATTGACACTATTAAAAGTGTGCTTCCAAGTTCCTACTCAACATTTCTAATGGTTTTGAAAGAAAATGACTATTTTGTGAATGAAGACTTGACGGCACTTGAATTTCTACAAAAGATTGAAGCTAGAGAATATGATCTTAAGTGTCAAAAATCCTCCAAAGAAAATCAAGATCCAGCTTTCTATGGTGGAAGTATGCCTCTCAGTTCAACGATCTCTCCAATCACTGCTTTTCTTACTCATGCTGCAAGTGAAAAAGAATCAACTATGTTTATGATCCAAAAGTTTGTTTCTACTCTGCTGGTAATTCGGGTGGTTCTGGAAGTTCAACTAATACCAATCCATTTGCTACACCACCTAGTGTTAATATGAAGGAAGCTGAGCAAAACTTTGCTTTTCTGACGGCTTTTATGTCTTCATATGAAAACTTAGTGAGTAGTAAGATTGCCACAAGTGATTTAACAGATGAGGACAATGATCAGATAGATCCAGATGATCTAGAAATCATGGATTTAAAATTGAACATGGCTATGATCGTTCGTAAAGTTAAAAGATTCATGCAGAGAACTGGAAAAGATCTTCCAACTTTAAACAAGAAGTTGGGTTTTGACAAATTAAAAGTAAAGTGTTATAATTGTTAAGAATTTGGGCATTTCGCAAAGGAATGTGACAAACCAAGGAAAGAATACACTGGACCTCGTGGTCAAAGTCAAAATGCTTCTACACCATGAGGAAGTGATGCTAAAAAGAAACCATCTTCTTCTACAACACAAGCAATAATAGCAGATGGAACTGATTGGTCACAACGGTTACTATGCAATGATGTTCAAGCAAATTTGGCTATGTTTGGGTTACATAAAGATTGTCAAGATGCTACTGGTAGTGAGATGTCTTCCGATAATGATTCTGGATCTGATTCTGACGACTTTTGCGACAAGTCTTCTGAATCAATGTTTGCTTGCATGGCCAAGATCAATGAGGTTAGTAACTCTATTTCTGCTACTTCATTTGTTAAAGCATCATGTGTTGACTGTGAATATAACAAATCTAAGTTAGAAGCATTGAAAAATCAAAATGCTAATCTTATAAGAGAAATTGCTTCTCCTAAGGATACTTATCGACAATCTCTTGAATCTCAAAGGAGATCTCGAGAAAAGATTGAAGCATTGTAGGCAAGTAACCACGATCTCAAAGCCGAGTTATCTGTGAAAATGACCATTAATGACCAAAAGTTTCAGGAAATTTTGAAACATCATTCTAAGATAACTGAGCTTGAGAATGAGGTTCTTGAGTTGAAGAACAAATTGGGGAAATTTAGGAATTCATCTTTTCTATTGAATGAAATTATTGAAGTATCTGGAAAACAAAAAGATTCCAAGAAAGGTATTGGTTTTGTTGAAATTCCACCACCTTTTCATAATGATTATAAAATTAATCATTTTGCAAGAAAAGAAGAGGATTTGATTCAAAAAGAATCTGTGATTTCTGAAAAACCTAAATTGGTTAAACCTGAAATTGTCAAACCTCAAGTTGCTCCTCAAAAACCTCATGTGGAAAGTAAAAAGTTCTTTGTTGAAAATGTTGACAAAGTGATTATTGAAGATGTGTTTGAACCTGAGATTATACACAAGAATAAGAACATTCCTAGTTCTAATCATATTCTTTGCGAACCTCAAGAGTTTGAGGAAGCTGTGTATGGTTCATTCAAGTCTCAAGTGAACAAGGAAGAAATTGTGAAAACCAAACCACTGAGGGCAAAGAAGTCAGTTAAACCAAAGATTTCTGATGAGGACTTAATGCGTTTCATTAATCCTCCGAGTTCTAAGTCTTCATCGGCAATAGTTTTTAAGTTAAAGGGAATGGATACGATGTTCACTGAAAAAGATATTCCAATAAGTATTATCAAACCTGAACTTATTGAGAGTGTTTTTGTCAATGAAACTTCAAAAATTCAAGAACTTGAACGTGTGTATGCTCAAACAAAAACATCAGTTCAATCTGACCCATTGACTAAGGCAAAATAACTTTTAAAACAAGCTAAGAAAATTAACTTTGTGAAGTCAACTGGGACAGATACACTAAAAAGCTTTTCGAACTGTTCTAATTTAGATTTTTATTTAAAGAAGAAATCTGAATTATCTGATGAGTTTGCTAAGAGCATGACTAAAAATGTGAGTCATCATCAACCTTCTGCATCATTTATTCCAATTACTTCTCAACATCATCATGTAGACATGCGAAGTTGTTTTCTTTGTGGTCAACAAGGTCATGTTGTGAGGAATTGTAGTCAGCAGAACTATTAGAATCTTCATCCTTTTATCAAGGACAAATCTAAGCCAATTCCATTGGTCAAGGAGATTTTGAAACGACCTGTGTCGTATGCTGATGATACTCATATTTTGTTCTCTAATGTGAATCCTCGGAAAGTTCTTCATGTCAATGAGACCGACGACCTGTGTCGTATGCTGATGATACTCATATTTTGTTCTCTAATGTGAATCCTCGGAAAGTTCTTCATGTCAATGAGACACACGGTCAAGTGAAACCAAAATTCGTTCCAACTGAACCCATATGTCAAAACAAGAATTCAAACATTGTTCAGGCAGCTTACTTAAAACGAAAGTCTAGGAAGCCGGTAACTTATTCACAAGTGGCTGAACAACAATTGCAATATATTAAAGTTAATGATCAAATAGAAAACCAAAAGGTGCCCAAGACTGAGGCCTGGGCTGCCTTTTTGAATTAATCACTTTTGTTTGTATATAGGGTTCATCCAAGAACATTTCTGGTGAAAACTGGATCATGGATAGCGGATGTTCTCGTCATATCACTGGAAATCTCAACCTCTTATCAAATGTGAGAAATATTCAAGGGGGTTATGTAGCGTTTGTAGGGAATTCTGGGGGAATGATCACACAAGAGGGTGAAGTTTCAAATGGTCACATTACGTTTTTATTGTGACAAAGTTGATCATAACTTATTGAGTGTATCGCAGATTTGTGATAAAAAGTACACTACGATATTTACTGAAAAAGAATGTCTTATCTTGAAACCGGGTTATGTTATTCCCGAGGACATGGTTGTCATGCGATCACCACGATCAAATGATATTTATGTCTTAAATATGAGTTCTAAAGTATCTACATCGATCGAAACATGTTTTGTCTTGAAAGCAACCGAGAAAGACTCGATTCTATGGCCTCGTAGAATGGGTCACATACATGTCAGAAAGATGAATTATTTAATAGCAAATGACTTAGTTGAGGGTGTCTCGTTAAAGAATTTTAAGTTATCCGATCACTGCGTTGCGTGCAAAAAGGGCAAGCAGAAGAACAAGACACATCCCTCTAAGTTATTGAATTCCATTGATACTCCTCTTGAACGACTTCATATGGATTTGTTTGGTCCAGTGAATCGTGCGAGTATTTCTGGAGACTGGTATTGTCTTGTAGTGACTGATGATTATTCAAGATACTCTTGGGTGTTATTTATGAGTTCGAAGGATCAAACACCGGTTTTGGTACAAAACCTTATTACTAAGATCGAATCACTGTATAAACAAAAGGTGAGGAGAATCTGAAGTGATAATGGTACTGAATTCAAAAACACTATATTGGATTTCTTTTGTATTTAAAAGGGAATTCACCGAGAATATAGTGCACCTTATGTACCTCAACAAACTGGTGTTGCTGAAAGGAAAAATAGAACTCTGATTGAAGCTGCACGCACAATGCTCGCTGATTCTAAGCTTCTTGTCCAATTCTGGAATGAGGCAGTGAATACAGCTTGTTATACGCTTAATCGAGTTCTAACTGTGAAACGCCTCAAGAAGACAAGCTACGAGATCTTAAATAATAGAAAACCTAATTTAAAGTACCTGGAACCATTTGGGTGTCCGTGTACAAAGTTGAAGAAGGATTCGGGTAAATTTGAAGAAAAAGCTATCGAAGGATATTTCTTGGGATATGCATCTCCAAATAAAAGGGTTTTTAATTTCACATCTGGTTGTGTCGAAGAATGGTAACATGTGGACTGTTAAAAGTACACAACTCCTCCTCAAGGGAAAGGTCCAGACTGGATGTTTGACTACGATAATTTATTTAATTCATTTACTCCTTCGACTGAACACATTGATGATGTAAGGCCCCGTTACCGGTAACCCTACTGTCGTGTCGGATTTACTCATAAACACAGTTCTTCAAATCAGAGTTTATTAAAACTTTTCGCGGAATATAAAACGTCAATCATTTGTTACAAAACATAAAATCTTTTCCTTGATACCATAACACCAAAACTTTATATTTAAAACATCTTTACTTCTTTCTTCAGATGCCAGCCGTTCAATCCATGCCATGTGCCATCCTCATGCTAACTCTATAATCAGCTCACCTGCGTGCATACTAAAAGTCAGCTACGCTGAGTGAGTTCTAGTTAATCACATAATCATACAATACATTCTTGCATTTCATACTTTCTTACCTTCATACTTTTATACATTCATATATTCATACTTTTATTCATTCATACTTCTATACATTCATGTATTCATGCTTTTATTCTTTCATACTTCTATACATTCATGTATTCATACTTTTATTCTTTCATACTTCTATACATTCATATATTCATACATTTTAAAGAGCCTTTCGCCCTATAACCTCACAGATATTATAAGGGTCTGGTCCCTAACATCACAGATATTATAAGGGTCTGGTCCCTAACCTCACAGATATTATAAGGGTCTGGTCCCTAACATCACAGATATTATAAGGGTCTGGTCCCTAACATCACAGATATTATAAGGGTCTGGTCCCTAACATCACAGATATTATAAGGGTCTGGTCCCTAACGTCACAGATATTATAAGGGTCTGGTCCCTAACGTCACAGATATTATAAGGGTCTGGTCCCTAACATCACATATATTATAAGGGTCTGGTCCCTAACATCACAGATATTATAAGGGTCTGGTCCCTAACATCACAGATATTATAAGGGTCTGGTCCCTTGTTTTCGAATATTATAAGGGTTCGATTCCCTCTTCGTCACCATACAACCATACATCATACCTCGAGTATTAGTAGGGCTCGGTACCCTTTTCGTAACCATACATTATCATTTCTTTCTTCTATTATCTCTATCATGTTCATACACATAAACATACATATCATACTTACCTTACACATAGTGTTACAACCTGACAGTACGTGCAATATCCGAAGATCGTTCACGTACCTTCAAGCAATCATTCCTATATATCATATCATTCACATAAGGCATACACTTATCTCTTAGGATAAGCGTATTAACAAACATATCGAGTATGCACACAGCCCCGAAAACATAACACATAAATGGGGCTAGAAACTCACCTGGATCCTGTTACGCTCGCCGTTGATCGTAATTCCTTTCTTTAACTGGGCTCGGCTAACTTATCAACTCAGATCTATTCAACAGAATCTCGGGTCTCGGCTTCGAATCTCGGTCGGTTATGTGTGTGTTTTTGAGGAGTGTAAAAGAGAAAGATGGAAATAAATGATATTTTGGGCTTGGGATGGGTATTTATCTCTCTCAAGCCCACGGACCCAAGGCCCATTCTCATTTAACCCATCTTACGCAATCTAAGTCCAAGACCCACATACATTTCCCAACACTAGCCCGACCCATACCAACTCCTATTCTATTATTTATTTCCTGATAACCCGAGTAATCTTTCCCTCTATTGTTAAGTAATATAATTAATATTATCTCGAAATTTCGGGATGTTACAAGTCTTCCCTCCTTAAAGAGGTTTCGTCCCCGAAACCTAACTTATTCCCTATAAAAGGAAAGCTTCTTATATCTACACGCTTTATTGAATCACCTTCGTTCTCTGAGTTACCCTTCCTACTTCCGACTTTGCAGTCATCGAATGGTGGTCATGTGTTTTAGCTATTTTAGGTAGCTTGTCCATGAAGCCCTCGATGTACCAAGTCTCGTATCTTCAAGATGCTATGTCTTATATCATACTATTGCTAAAACCTAAGTCAACACTCTATCACAACACAATAATTTATCAAGACTAACATGCATTTAGACAATTCGTATCATAATTAATAAACACCAGTCTAAACTTCAACATAAAATAACACGCATAGTCATTAATAAGTCAAACATAACATAAAATAAAGTCATGGCTAGTAGCTAGCCTTCTTGAATGATCTTTTCCAAGCATGCGGAGGAATCTGTTAAACCTCAGGCACTCTTTCCTCCTTCCTGTTCTCCCTTTGGCGTCTTGCAATCCCTTGCTAGGTGCCCACGTCCTCCACAGTTGTGACACCTATGGTAATCATTACATTCCCAAGAGGAATGTCCTGCTCTTCCACACCTGTAACAAACACCTAATCCCTTTCTGCACTCTCCCGCCCCTGATTCCTTGCAATCCCTAGCCATGTGGTCAGCTTCCCCGCATTTGAAGCACTTTGGACGATCAGGGCATTCTCGAGAATAATGCCCACTCTTTCCACACCGATAGCACCTGTCTGTCCCAGTCTTGCATTCTCCCTGGTGCACTCGCCCACATGTCTCACATGTATCCTTGTTCCCACCCTTGGCCTTCCTCTCATCAGTTGTTGTCACCATCACGCCAGACCGCTTAGTAGAGGTAGCCCATTTCTTTTCCTTCTCTCCCCCCACCGTTCTTGTTTCCCCACAATCCCTAGCAAAGTGACCCGACTTACCACACTTATAACATTTCTGGTCCTCGGTGCAATCACGAGTTATGTGTCCCTTCTTCCCACATCGGTAGCACTGATTTGGACCAGCCTTGCATTCACCTAGGTGCATCTTCCCGCACACTTTGCACGTTTCCCTTCCCGCGACCCTTGGTATCTTTTTCCCAGCATACTCCACGACATCTACAGATCTTTTGGTTCCTTTCGCTCCTCCCTTTTCATCATCACCACTCTCACTGTCCTTTCCTGCCTTCAAAGTGGCCCTTGCATGGTTTTCAGCAGACCTGTCAGTACGAAATTTCTTCTCTGTAGCAGCTACAGCGTAGGAAATGGCAAATCGAACAGCAGGATCCAGCTGATATCCTTCATCGCTGCTTGGTCCTTGCAAAGTTTCACTTTTCTCCTTTCTCGAGGTAGTAACTAGTTCTTCAGAAGGTTTTCGGACAACGCGTAATCCAAGAGGACGTCCAGTGTGACCTCCCTTTCCAACAAACCTTCTTGCTCCAGCCATTAGTATTCTTAAATGGAAAACACAAACATCATCACTCAAGGAACTATTTAGTACAAGGATAGCAAGGCTAACAGGTAATAACAGTGGCCAGCTGTGACTAGCTGATCACGTTGCTTTCCGTGTCCTATACACTTCCCTTTATGAGTCTATTTGTGCTGGTTCTACTTAAACAGTTAGTCAAATCAATCAATCAATTACTTCTATCCTTATCGTTCACGTATCTTTTTCCTTCTCATTAACATATATCATTTAATCATACACCTTACCTTTACTGATTTTGCTTGAGCGACACATGGCATTCTTGAACTGGCATCTTCTTTCTTTTCTTACTTAAATCCCATTTTCTGTTCGAGTCTAAGCATGTAGGATGCTTAAATCTCTCGAACTTTGCTCTGATACCAACTTGTAAGGCCCCGTTACCGGTAACCCTACTGTCGTGTCGGATTT
>NW_027502548.1:0-22615 GCF_021521415.1 Bidens hawaiensis | reverse complement strand
AACACCACGTGGGTTCCGTCCAGTTACTGACGGTCGCCCCCGCGATGAATCTGTTCAAGTGATCGTCAGGGTCAGAAATACCATCGTACGTGCCTATGTTGGACATTTGTTTGGCACTTCTTGGGGCGATTGCTTCCGCAATGTCCCTTGCGAATTTGGACGTTCCCGCCCTTGCCGCAGTTGGCGTGAATGTTTTGGAGAAGTCCCGTGGGCTGTTGCCCACGTTTATTGGACTGAATGCTTCTCCAAAACGCCTTCTCGGTTGGGAATCCGTTTCTTTACGCTTCCCTTTCGCCCTATGACGAGGGTTCGCGTCTTCCTCGGATTCCTCCGAATCATCATCGTATTCGAATTCTTCCACTTGTTGGAGTGAACGTAAACGTTCATCCAACTCAGCTTGGAACTCTTTTTGACGTGCTTCGGCCCACGTTTTAACCTCATCGAGTGTTTGGCAGGGGAGCCTCGTCTGTTGATTTTCTAACTGGGTATCGGTGAATCCCAGTGTCTGATTATTTACTTCACTTGCCCCGGCTTGGGTAGCTGGGGTAGTGTTCGTAAAGTTTGTGTACTCGGTATTCCCCCTTATAGCTGGGGTCATAATTACCGGAGTCTCTTGGTTACTCGGTTTCGGGACCGGAGTATCCTTAACCATCTTTCCAGAAGTTTTGAAAAAACTGGAGAAAAATAAAGTTCTAGCTTTATGCACGGATGGCGCCAATGAAGAAACACCAGTCGAACCCCGACAGATTACGAGTAACCTGAGGGTTAGATAGACGTTTCCCACGAGGGGTTAATTCCGGCAAGATGGTTCTTCCGATAACCTGCAAAACAGACACCGTGAGCTCGTCACTAAGAAAGGGGGGGGGGGGGGGTTCCTCCTTGTGACCACCCTCCGGCGTGAGAATCAGTCTATATTACTCTTTGACTATAAAAGTATATTATTAATACTAGAGCAGTTATCAGGTAAATTATACAAGATATTAGATGATGAAATGATATTACCATTTGATGTCTTTTATAGCCGAAGGTGGGTTTCCAAGGAGGTTTAGCCGGCCTACTACTCTGCCAACTGTGGCCTACGCACGTGCTCTGCTGGTAATTGGTGGATAGGTAGCGGCTGACAGTGACCAGGCGTGCTGTTCACTTTTCCTTTTCCACCAACTACAGGCTAGGCACGTGGTATGGCAGGAGTTGGTGAGCAGGCGGCGGCTATTGGTCACAGTGCTGTGGCGTGTTGTCTGCCATGCTGCTGTCAGTGAGCTGTCGTATCGTTGGTCAGATCTTTTGTCCACACCTCGTCAGGTATCACACAAAAGATCCTCCATTATTATACGGACTGGCTCATTTAGGCGGGAGTTTTCCCCCTCCCGCCATTATGCGGGAATGTTCCCGGCTTTGCTCATTCCTTCTTCAGGTGACTACTGAATTATTATGAGTCTGAGCCTTATGCGTGTAGCCATGCTGCGCGGGTGGCCAGTCCCTAATGGCGGGTATCCGCACCTGCGGGAACAGGCGGATACTTGGAAACCATAGGGAGGCATTTCCTGCGGGACCAGCTTGCGTACCGCATGTGAGGTCGTCACAACTCTGAGCGTGGTGGGTCCTGCGGGTTTGGTAGGTCGCGGCGCAGACGTCCCTATGGTGAAGTCTGCGGGTTCAACTGCGCAGACGTCCGTTTAAGGAGTCTTGCGTGTTCAACTGCGCAGACGTCTCCTTTTAAGGGAGTCTTGCGGGTCCTAACCACCTCTGCTGGGACCTACCTCTTCACGTATATATTTCATCTAAGTTACTTCGGTCTATTTTTTTAAACGTCAATTAAAAAAAGGTTCATGCAAAGGGGGGCCGAGCAACGGTAAGGATATTTTATTTTGGCTGGATAAATGGGTGGGTGAGATGCCACTTCCAGCTTTATTTAACTTAGAATGGTTTAAACGGTGTACGATATAGGATAAAAAGGTTGAGGGCTCATCCATTAATGGCTGGATAATGGATGTGGACGTGGGGGAGAGAATAGATGACTTACTTTGAAATGTTTTCAGACCCGACTCGGACGTCTTACCGGATCAAAGGTCAGATCGACTCGGGAGGGCAGACCGGTGTTTGACCCGAATGACATCATAAATAATTTAAATATATATTACATATATCTATAATTCATATCCATATAAAAAATAATAATAACCGAAAATAATAATAATAACAAACTTTAATGTTTATTTATGTTTTATACATTGTTTTTTAAATATATGTGATTTCTGTTTGATCAATAGAGACATCAATAAAGCTTGGTTAGTTGGCTTATTGGGTAATTATTAAAGCTTCTATCTCTGAAATGACCCAAGTTTGAATCCCGACATACACATTTCATTTTGGATTTAATAAAAAATGGGTTTTACCGGTCCACCCGCCTGGTCAACCAGTCCGACCGGTCCGGGCCTACCGCCACCCGTAAAATCCGGCCGGGTTTTTAGAAACGTCCAAAATACACTGACCGGGCCCAGTATAGGGACCAGGTCCCGGTCAGACCGGTCTGGGTTTCAAAACACTGCTTTGAAGTTCAAGTATTATGGGAATCCTTGGATTTGATTCTCTGCTTGGCCCTTGGGCCGGCCGGTAAAGATGAGTGGAAGTGGGTTTGGAAACTGATGGGGACTTTTCTGCAAGAACTTGCATATCGGTTCTGGAGGTTCTCACCCCAAGTGGGTTCCCCTCAAAAGTAAACTTGTTCGGTTGGCGTGTCGAAATGGGTAAAATTCAAACATCGGATGCACTCTAAAGACGTGGTGTTCTAGAAATAACTAACATTTGCCCATTATGTGAAGATGAACTTGAATAGGTGGAACATGTCTTAATCTCGTGCGATGTGGCTTCGGTCATTTGGCGGTTTATAAATAGTTTATAAGTAATTGGTGTTGAATGCCCCCCGGTGTATGCTTTTGAGGTATAAGAGATCTATTAAAAGAACATTTAAATCTAAGGATTGAAAAAGGAAAGAAGAAAGTCATCCAAACTAATATCCCAACAGCGATTTGGTGCTTGTGGAAGGCACGTGGTGAATCGCTCTTTAATAAGATTCGAGTATCGGTGAATAGATTAAAGGAAGATATCAACATCCCTTCTTTATGTGGGTGAAACATAGGGGGGAAGATTGTCGAGCTAGATTGAGAAGAATGGTGTAAGTTTTCTTTGTGAGCTTTGTCCTAGGTGTATACCTTGTTTTGGTGTTTGTTTTTGAAGTTAGCTTCTTGCTATTCTCCCTGTTTTTACTGAAAGTTGGTCGTTCAAAAAAAATAAAAAAAAGTTATCAACATTTGACTATATATATAAATAGATAGATTCCCGGTGCGTTATGCCGGGTTGATGTTATTGACAGTCATACTCGTACAACTTATCAAACCGTATTGTGCGACTGCGAGTCGATGTGAATTTGATTAATCCCGGGTTACGAAGCCAGAAATAAACCCCAGAAAAACTTTGTTAACGCCCAAATAAGGCAAAACATAAATTCTTCCACACCTAAATACAACAATTTAACATATTTAAAATATAGAAAAATCCAACGAACAAAAAAAACACACGCGTTGCAGTTGCGAATTGATACGAATTCATTGATTTTGGAATCATCAAACAAAAAAAACGTGATAAATAACTCACATGTTGCGCTTGCAAACTAACTCGAATTCGGTCGGAATCGACGTCGTCAGCACTAAATCGTACAAAGAAAACAATGTGTTGTGGTGGCAACCCGACACGAGTTCGGTCGGTATCGGGTTATGACACCGAAACTAAGGCAATAAGTTAATTCGTCCACACTCATAATACAACAAATTAACGTATTTAAACAAAAGACCGCAGTGAAAACCAAAAACATTCGCAAGTTGTGGCCGCGAACTGACGCGGATTCGTTTGGATCGACAGACAAAAAAAGTCACGGCAAAAAAAACCATGTGTTACGACCGCAGGCTGACACAAATACGGTATAAAAAACCCGCATTTTACAAATCAGAAACAAAAAATAAAAAAGCCGACCAACCACGTGAGGCCACGTGGACCAATCACGCGTCACCAAACTTCTCAATAATAATAATAAAGTAATAATAAAATAATAATAATGAAAAGGAAGGTTTGGGCCACTTATGTGTAGTCAGACAGTAAATCAATAGGCTGGGTTGGGCCGGCTCTGTGCAGTCAGTCATAGGTTGGGTTGTGCCGGTTTAGAACAAGGAAAGGAATGTAATTATTGTGTAAGGATACACTCTACAAAATCTAAGAAAATCAAGGATGTGGAAGCGGGTAAATGTGACGGCTACGTACCTGTCTTATGGATCACAATCAAAGCCCCATATATAAGTGTAATATACGGCGATCGCAGTTCTCACTATTTTTTTGTTCTCATAATATCACCCTATCGGTGTATTGTTGTGAGCCAAACTGATAATAGAATGGGATAAAACTAACTATACACTCTAATAAAAACTTACAATGTTTTGCCACTTGTCAACCCCGCATTAATCTTCGCAATTTAAAACCAACTAAATCAATAAAATCTTTCATTACCATTTATTTGTTAATTAATAACTATTAAATACTAATTTAAAGGATGCAAATAATTGAATAAATATCTTAATTGTTTTAAACACTATTGTACAACGGTTATCTCTTAACATGCATGATAATTTATTGGTTTTGTATTTTGCTTAATAATTAATATTATTTTTTTCATCAATTACCCGTGTATCATACGGGCCTCAAGCTAGTAATTAATATATGATGGAGATTTGTATCCGGTCCAAAAATGATATTTACAACTTAAAATTGGAATAACATGTGTAGTACTAGTTTAGAGTTAAAACAATCAATTCAAATAGATTTAAAATCAATCATTTAAACATTAATCTATTTGGCATTTAAAATAAAAAAACATTAATCTTGTTTCTTTTGTATCATTCGCTCAAATATGCATTAGCTCGCTTTTCTCCTAAAGTGAAACTAGAGGGGGACTGGGCCTGTTGAGTGTTGACCCTCTTAACGAATAAGTCTTCTAGTATTTAGCATTTTTTTTTCTGAACGGCGAATTAGAAAATTAGCATGGTTTAATTTTTAAATTGCCGTTGATCAAATATAGTGGAATAAATATAAAAAAAGAACTTATTGGGTTGTGCATTAGAAAAATATATGGTTTTCCTAATGCAATGTAACTTTAACGCTCCTAGGGTAACTTATATAAATATAGAAGTGAAAATCTTTCATGCGGTCATTTAGCGGTAGGGTTCAAATCCTGAAATGTGCTAGTTTGCCGGTTTTGTTGTATTTTGAGTAATTAATAGAAACAGGGTATATTGTTGATAATTTTAGTGTTATCGATATGATTTTTAGTATATTGGTTTAACTCGTCGAACAAGGAACTAACGTTATAGAATAAACAAGTTGGGTAACACGAAAGTGCGAGCTCGATTTAATTTTATTGTTATTTGGGCTATGTATTAAATTTTATACTTGGGTTTAAGTATTTATTTGCTTGAACTTAAGTAGTACGTTGAAGAAACGTGGATCTACTCACTGGTAGCAGAACTACTTTCCTCGGGTGTGATTATGCTATTTCACCGATGGTTCGTCTGGATCAATGTTCCTCCACCTACAAAACGAACAACGCCGTTACTTACCCCTCAGAAAGGGACAGAGGGGTCCTCTTTGGGGTAACCCTCCGGCGTGAGAATAAGTATGTGTAGGAGAAGATAATAATGTCTGAGTAAGGGAATTGGGAGAGTATTGCTTAATAGCTGAATACTGTATGTTACTCTGTATGATTGTGTGATTGAATATGCTTCAATGTGAATCAATGTGTCTGTAACTGTCAATGATTGAGTATGAATGTCCTCATCAAAGTGGAGTTGATGCTGTATTTATAGTGCTAGGGTTTCCACTGATTAGGCTCAACCTCGTTGGCCTCCTCCAATCGCACTGCGCCACGTGTCATCTGGGACACCTGGCGCTTTCTCGTTGGTTGTAATCACGTGGTAGCACATGTGTCATGCTGAGTTGTCGACCTTTCATTTGGCAGCTGTCAACATCAGCATATTCTTATTCCTTAAAAAGATGTCTTCTGGAAGGTTGTCTGACGTGCACAATCAAGGTTGCCCTAATCCTGATTTGGATAAGGACGAGGTCGATTATGTGCATGTGTGATATGCGCCCATCCTGAGGATGCGCGAGGTCTTCTCTTTATTCTCACGCGCAGATATTTCATGCGCAGATGTGATATGCACGAGCATGTGATATGCGCCGCGCGCTGGTGCGCCGCGCGCATATGTGATGCGCGAGCATATGTGTGCCTGGGCAGATGTGATATGCACGAGCATGTGATATGCGCCGCGCGCATATGTGATGCGCGAGCATATGTGTGCCTGGGCATATGATGCCTGAGCATGTTTTGTATGCGCCATGCGCATAGGTTTTGGCTTTGTGCCTTCATAATGTGTTTATCTTGTGGGTTGACCCGCCTTGCTCGGTGTTGAGGCGGGTACATACCTCTTCAAGCCCCCCCAGTCTAATGTGTGTCTTATCTCGCGCGAGCGCGGTAAGATAGATATTAGACTTACTGATTTGATCTTTTAAAGGGGTTTTGTCGTTTTCTTGGTTGTTTTCATGGTTGCGCGAAGTTCTATCCATTTGGTTGAAACGAAGGGTCCAAACACGTGGTTGGTTGGTGGTGTCGTGCGCCGTAAACGTGTCAGATGTTTCGTGTGCTCGAGGTGCTACAGTTGCCTTTCATGTCCCTTCGCACAGCTGTCTGGAACACGTGTCGCGCTCTCATTGGTTTGCACCTGCGAGTGGGGGCGCGTCTCTGCTCCGTGGCAGGTCCGTTACGTTTTTATGTCCCCTCAACAGTGTTTGGGACACGTGCCGCGCCCTCTTTGGCTTACACCTGCGAGTGGGGGCGCGTGAAATCCCTTCAGTTACCACTTTTCTCTCTCCTGGGCCTATAAAAGCAGGTCCTTAGGAAATTTTTTATCTTCATCTTCATTGTTACTAATTTTCGAATTTCTGTCTTTCATATTCTGAATTGAGTGTTTTCATCGTTTCGAAACTTCGATTATCTGCTGCTGCAGTTGTATGTCTGATAGTTCAGACTCGTCTAGCCCCTCAATCACCTCTATTGCCTCTCGAAGACGTCGTGTGAAATCTGTGGTAATGTCGACATTGAAGCAAAAGGGGAAGGGGAAGAGGGTTGTTGAGACCACATCGGAGGAAGTAGGGAGGACCAAGGCCACCAAAAGGTGGAATGAAATCCCCTGCAAATTGAGGCAGGTCGATCTCGACAGCCTCATCGCCTCTCAGGTTTTTCCCACCCTGTTTGGCTGCATGTTGCCTGGGGCCGGGCAAACGGCGGCGGACCCGCCTGCCGGCTATATTTCATTGTACACCCATTTTTTCACCCACTGCAACCTTCGTCTTCCGATGACAAGGTTTGTAGGCGCGGTGTTACGTTTTTTCGGGATTCATATATCCCAAGTCCATCCGTTTGGACTTGTGCGCATGACTCATTTCGAGTTCATGTGCAAATCACAGCGCGAGGAGCCCACCCCTCGGCGCTTTCAATATTTTTACAAGCCCAAGATCCAAGATTCTTGGATCTCCTTTATTCCTCGCAGTCAGAAGGTGAAGTGCTCCACTGTTTCATTCAAGAGCCTTCATGACTGGTCTGAGAGGTTATTTTACATAAGGGCTGGTGTAATCCCCATCCGCATGACGATGCGCGCGATCGATTCTGCGCCCGCGGATGCGGATGTTATTAAGAACCCAACCGGCGCTTGGGTTAAGAAACTGACCACCGAACCATCCCCCGCCAAGAAAATTCGCGAGGAGGCGCTGGTGGGGGTCGGCATGAGTAAGTTGTGGACCGACAGCGCATTTGTGCCCGTTATCCAAGTCGACGGGTTGTGTAAGTTTATTTCATTGCTTTATTTCTTTTTCTGCGCGAACATAATTCTTTTTCTGATATCAGTTGACTTGTTTTTGTGCAGTCACCAAGGATTATATCCACGCCGCTTATGATGATCAAGTGGAGGGTGGCTCCGTCGCGCTTGGCGCTGGGGAGGTTGGTTTCCCAGATCGCTTCGATGACATGTTCATCCCAGTGGATCTGGAATTTGACTTTGATGGTGACGCGCCTGGTAAGCCTTCACACTTATGTTTATTCCTTGAGAATACCAAATTTTGCTAACACTTGTGTTACATGTATTGTAGATGCGCTGGAGAACTACGAGCTGGAGCTCGCGGAGGAGGATGAGGAAGAGGAGGCGCCCCTACTAAAGCGCAAAGCTAAGGGGAAATCAGGCGCAGGGGGCAGTAAAAGAGAAAAGAAAGAAGACACCCCTGTCGCTCATCCCCATGCTCAAAAGAAGGGACCTAAGGAAACCCAGGTGTCTACCACCATGGGTTCTTTAGCTTCCCTGCCTGTGAAAGTGGGCAGACCTCCTGTCCACTTGAGGTATGGTAGCGTCACCTCCTCCGTTCGCGCGGCTGAAGAGAGAAGCAGTGCCGCGCCTGCGACAGGTATACTTTGCTTATCTTCATCTGATTGAATTATTATTAAACCTTTGCTCCTTTGAATGTTTGCAGGACCGGCGACGGTTGCAGATCAGCCGCAGGCGCCACAAGGTGCTGAGGCTGCGTCGGGGTCTGCTTCGAAGTCCCCCGTTCTACCCTCTGAGAAGGGTAGAATGAACTTTATGGCGATGTTCGCCGCGCGAACAGAATTGCGCCAAGGTATGTTTTGCACATTTGTCTTCTGAATTTTTTCTTTTGGATCTAGTCATAAACCAATTTTCCTTGTTGATTTGTTCATAGGAGTTGTAGCTGGCGTACAAGTTGCCGGTGACACTCCTGGCGCCGTTGGCGGCGCCGCCGGTTCTGGTCCTGCTCCTGCTAGTGCTGATTCTCCCCTTATTGGGGTTACAAAGGAGCAGGAAGCCGTATTGCGCGCCGAACTGGCGGCGTCGAGACCTCCCTCGCCTCCTCCTACGCGCAGCCCTCTCCGCGAGGGTGGTTTGGAGCCCCCCAGGTCGCAGGAGAAGAGGCCTATTGAAGAAGATGAGGAGGATGAGGGGGCTCAAGCTGAGGGCTCCTTGGGAGGCCGCGCCAGCCCTGCGATGCCACAAGTCTTCGCAGCGCATACTTCTGGTAGGGCTGGCGCTGACTTTTCTGCTTCATCCCCGCAGGTATGTTTTAATTTGTTGCTCCGCTGGGCGTACCTCCATATAAGTATGTTTATGACTTAGAACATTTCATGTGTTTTGCAGGAAGGTGACCACGTTTACCGCCCGAGATGGAATATTAATGAAGACAGTTCCTTCCAATCCATGGGCGTATGCGAGGACTTCTGGGCTCATGCCGTGCCTCCTTCTGAAAGGAGGTATCAGGAGGAGCGCACCCGCGCTGACTTGCTTAATGATCACATTTTCGCTGGGTCAGCTTTCTTTGCTGCCTCCCAAGAGGTTCATCGTGATTATATTAAAGTACGCGATGCTCTTGTGGAAGCCCAGCGAGAGGCTAAGGTGGCCGCCTGGAACCTTTCTGATGCTCGCGCACGAGCTGAGAAACTCCAGGCGGAGCTCAGCGAAAACCGAGCAAGTGCCAACACCGCCTTTACTAAGCGCGGGCATGAGCTCCAAGCTGCTAGGGAGAAGCAGCAGGTTGCAGAGGCCGAAGTTGCCAAGTACGCGCGGAGAGTGCGTGTCTTGGAACAGCAGGCGGAGGCGCGTGACCAAGCTATCGTCCAGAGTATCACTGAGAAATCATCACTGGAGAGCGAGGTTGCGCGCCTGAAGAAGTATTTGGCGACCGCGCAGGCCGATAGAGATGAGGCCTTGGCGACGGCAGCGTCCAGCCAGGAAGCACTTGATGCTGCGCAGGCGGAGAAAGAAGAAATTTTGGCGGCAGCAGCGTCTGATAAAGAGGAGCTAAAAAAGACCAAGGAAACTGTTGAGTTATTAAACTCACAGGTTCCTGCCCTCGAGACGTCTGTTGCTGGCCTCGCGCAGGATCGCCAATGGCTGGTGTCACAGGGCATGACTCGTTGCGCTTTGGCGATGAAATATTCCGCCGAGTTTCAGGCCCTTGTGATGGACTGCAATGCTGCCGCGCGCTTGGTGGGTCGAGCTGAAGGGTTTACGGATGGGTATGAATATGGCATGTTGAAGAAGAACCCATCCGAGTACCCTTACAAGAGCGACGCGGCCTGCGCGGACATGGCCGCTGTGGGGGAGAAGTATATGAATACTCCCATCCCCATCCTTATGCAGGTACCTCGACCTTAATGAGTTTGTCTTGATTAATTTTCCAAGTGTTTTGTACTCAATACTTTTCTAATGATTTACAGATAGCTGCGCTTGCTGACCAGCCCGACCTCGGCGCGCTAAAGAAGTTGCTCGATGAATGCGAGAGGGCTGGTGGCGATGATGGTGGCGCGGGGGATGTTGCCCCTGCCAGCGGCTCTGGCGCGGCGAAAGAATCTGCTCCTGACACCGTCGTGATAGAAGACTCCATTGATGAGGAAGAACTTGACTATGGTCAGTTCGGAGATGAGGAGCGGGCCGCGCCGGATGATGAGGGTGATGAAGTGGCTGACGTCGTCGTGGAGACCTGAGAAGCCCTTCATCTTTCTAATTTTTTTTTTTTTAATACTTGTAATTTGTAACCCATCATACTTGTAAATTTCAATGCTATGGAATGAAACTTGTTTTCCCTTTTTCACATCTTGCGCATTTCCATTCATCTCTTCATGTTTGCTTGTATAGATATAAGATATGCTTGCACGTTAAAATAAGAACAAGGTTGTAAGGAAATTATTCACTTAACCATAGTCCTATTTTGTAAGTGGTTTCGCAGTATCTTGTTTATGCTGACATGCGCCATATCTTTTCTCAATTCCTTTTTTGCGCGTCGAGGTCGCGCGGTTTTAATATGGAAGTATGAGTTTTAGCCATTACATGTCAGCATGTGTTACTCAGATATCCACTATGATTCCGCGCGCGACCTCGACCTGAGACCTTAACAACTATGATATGGCATGTACTTTGCCTTAGTTGTGTTTAAGGATTTTTATGATCAGGCTGCGCGGGATGTAAGATGGATGTTTGTGAGTGTTTTGAGCTAAGGCTCTTTGTTTTGGGCTAAGGCCCTGACGTTTTTAGAGTTAAGACTCATTAACGTGTTTGAGCTAAGGCTCGTAGGTTTGGGCTAAGGCCCTGACGTTTTAGAGTTAAGACTCGTTAACGCGTTTGAGCTAAGGCTCGCGCATGTATGTTTTACTTCGTTTTATTTTGTTTTGAAGTCAATATAGTGTTGTCATATTGCTCCAAATTAATAAAGGAAGTGTGAAACATGTATGCAAAGGTAATAGAACAAATATTGAAAGATAGCGCGAATCATCATTCATGATGGCTTAAAAGCCTTGATTACATGTTTGAATTTTTACATGAAGCACTTTCTAAGCTGTGCTGCGTTCCACGCGCGCGGAATCTTTTTTCCATTTAAATCTTTTAAAGTGTACGCGCCTTTCCCCAATTCTTCTGAGATTTGATAAGGTCCTTCCCAATTGGGGGACATTTTTCCTGGGGGTATTGCGCGGCTAGCTTCATTGTTTCGAAGGACAAAATCATTTTTCTTGAAGTGGCATTCTTTAACGCGCTGATATTTGACTATTTAAACAATAATTACATTTTTGGTTCCTTAAGCTAAACCAACTACCCCGTGATTTTTAAATGGCTATAACTATTTCATACGTTAATATTTTTTTTGAAAAATACTACACCATAAAAACGAGAATTTTATTCTCTTTAATTTGAGTATAGTATTGCTACACTTTGTGATTTTAAAAAATTCACATGTTACACGAGTACGAGTTACGACTGGCAACCAAGTTCTGGTCGGGCGTGTAACGTCGTCGGGCTACAACGACACTGGTTAAGTGTTCGATGTCAGGTTGCATGCGTACCAACATCGGTTACGTGTTGGATTTTGCGTTACACGTGTGCCAAAGTTAAATTTCACGCGTGCAAGTGCTGGTTACCAACGTACTGATTTCGATTACGATTCTGATGATGCGTTATGCGTGTAACTTCATCAAGTTACACTCGTACCGATACTGGTTATGCAGTCGATGCTGCGTTACCTTTGTATCGAAATTGGTTACAAGTTGGATGCCGTTTTACGCAACCAATTTGGGTTTGTGTGGATTCCAATATTGGCTTATGCACGTAGCGGGCCTATTACGTGTTCTAATGTCGGGTTACGCGCATAACGGGCCAGTTAAGCGTTCCATATCGGGTTATGCACATACTGACGCGGGTTGTTCGTGTCATATCAACCCATTCTGACAAGTTTTGAAAATAACGCCACTCATTCTAACCCGTTTGGAAAGGTAACACCATCCCGTTTTGACACGTACATAATCACGCAATTTGTATGATTACGCAATCTATATATGTAATTATGCACATACATTATTACACACATGCAAAAATAACTACACACCTTATATAATAATTACGCAACATATTTTTTAGCAATTACTCATGAGTCATGACTATAATTATGCATATCATACGCAAAATGCATCGAAATAAAAAATCTTTTTTTTTGGAAAAAAGGTATAGCAAAAAGATGTAATTTGTTTTTCTAGAAAAAAAAATATTTATATAGTTTTTTTAAACGCTTAATTTTATGGGTTTTTTTTATATAATAGTGTCATATAGAAAAGCTATCATTATTTTAAAAGTGAAAGAATTGTGCTTAATTTAAGTTCTCATATAAGGAGGACCAAAATATAAATGCACATAAAATTCAGTAGTTTAAGTAATTACGAGTGTTAAAACAAATTAAGAATCTTATAAATAATTATCTTTTTGTTTAACGTTAAACATTAATTATTATTTCTATGTTCCACATGAATGGAAAACAATAAGGGAGATACCATCTACTCTATAAATGCAAGTTAAGTCCTTATAACAATTAATAGTCTTAGTAAGTGACGTACAACTCTTTGGTTAAGTTTAAGTTTTAACCCATTAACATAATTAAGTTATATATCTGGCATTTAAGATAATAAATTGTAATGTTGAGCCAAATTGAGTTGAGCAAGCCATCTCAAGTTTAATTTAGAGCCTAGCCGACCCAGCTTGGCATGAAGTTCAAGTCCAATTCTACATAGCCTTGGCTAGGCTCATATTAGCTCGTTAACAATCTTTAAGTGTTGTTCGCCGCCGCATCCTATTGACACGCCTCTACTAGTGTATATAAATATAGAAAAACACAATTCTTTTTAAATGTACAAATAAAGAGGCTGAACATCAGGAGGAAACCAAAAGAGTATGTTGATTATGAGAAAAAGAAAAGGATATGGTTCTGAAAGTATGTGAAACTTGAAAACTCATGATATATATCCACGTGGACTGTTATGAAGTATTATGGATTTGTAGATTATAATAATATTAAAAAAATCCGAAATGGCTTTTTTTTAATTAACAGGGGTTGCAATTATATGGTTTTATTAGTATCATTATAAGAAAAGGATAAAGTTTAAAAATGAGAAAATAATAATAAAGGGATTAAAGGAGTGAAAAAGGATAATAGTTGAGGGAAGGGCTTTTATTACGAAACATAGGGGTCACGTGTAGGGTTAAATGCACTTAAGGCAGTAGTAATAATTAATGAAATTCCATCATTACCCTTTGCATGGGTCGGTAATTATTATATGAAATGATGAAAAATTACCTCAACATTTATTTAATTAAAAAATCGAAAATGGAGGTTGGGTTGGTGTTTTATTATGTCAATGATATATTAAAGTTGCTAGCTAGAAAAGAACCCGACCCATTATTATTCTTAAATTAATATAAGAAAAGGAGCAAAGTCAAATGATACGAAGGAGCCCTATCTTTTCAACTGATACGAATCAGCCCAATAAGATTTGGGTATTTATGATATCATCATTTTTATCAATATTTTTAAAAACAGTAGTTGGTATGAATCTAATTGCTCACATAAACCTAAACCTCCAAATATAGTCCATAAATGTTATTTTAAATGCTGGCAGCAAGATTTTAGAAAGCACTTATTTATCTGTTGAACAATATATATGTATTAATTATTGATCGAGTAAAAGATGAGGAAACGAAATTATTATGTGAATGGAGGAGCAAATGTAAGATAATGATGATAGAAGAAGAAGATGATGAAGCACCCATGAATGGTTGTTAGCTAGTTATCAATTGCCATGCAAAATCTTTTGGTCACTACAAGTCATTCATATCATGCCTACCCCAAATCATAACAGCCATTTACTTTTATGCACAGTTTATTAAACGAGTAAATAAATGTTAACATTAATATGTTTTAAATGGTTAAATTAAATCAGTATTTTAAATAAGATTTTAGATATTATGCTAATAAAGGAGCATTGTTACATTTTAGTGAAAATTATAAACATGTAGGTACCAAATTCCTTCTAGTTCAATAGTATCAAGGTGTTTGTTAAGGTGCAGTCCCTCTTAAATGATGAGGGTTCAAATCATGTAATGGGCAAAAATGGTATAGTAATATGTCGTTAAAAGTTAGCAATATAAAAGATAACTTAAGTTGTGTTGCGTCAATGGCATCGTTTAGAAAATTACACACTCAAATATATGTGTGTGGGATTTTGTTGGGTTGTTAAAAAGATAACATGTTGATCCTAATGATATGAAGGCACATGTCGTTTAGAAAAGGCATTTTGGTTGGACTGAATGTATATAAGCATTGTCTTTTCTAAGTTAAAACATTATGAGAAAGCCAAGTTCAAGGTCGAGCATAACACAACTAAATACTAATGAGGCTCCAAGCCTCCAACCATACTAATCTGAGCACATCTTTCATCTCCTATACAACAATGAGGGTGCGTCCAAAATGTATTGCCTATGCATCTTCGACCAATCTAATAACAGATATTACAACTTTTAATATCGTTGGAATATGAACATATTTTAAAACCATGTAGAATAGTTATAGCATAGTTGTGCTAATCCTGCGTAAGCCATTTCAAACCATTGAGCACTTAAAAGTGCGGCCTCTTAGGAGGTGATAGTTTATAACATCAAGCGTATTACCACTCGTCTGGGTATTTGATTCAAACGTTGTGAGCCAAACAAAAACAACAATTTGTCGTGTGATCTAAAATGCCATATTATATATTACCTCACCGACATTATCACATGCATTCGAATCGCTCGGTAATAATAGAAGGAAAGCTATATGGATGTATAATACACATAAGAAAATTAACTACTTTCGTTATTTTCTAATAATTTTATACATGTAATGGATGACTTGGCATGACTAGACGAAGCAAAAAAAGACAAAAGTAATTAGTCGGATATAAAGTAGGAGGTAACAAATGATGAAGACAATTGAGAAACATTTTCAAAGAGTGGTATGAGAATGGAAAGGAAAAAACATAAGATAACCTTTTACACATGGATTAAGTAATGTAAGTGTTAGGTATCAAACTTTTCTATGGATTTGTGTATAAGATACTAATGATAACAATGTTTTTTTTTAATTTTTTTTAAGCTAATATTTTTAGTATGTCTCAAATGAAACTAGAATACACAGCTTTTTGGTTGAGGGCTATATACCTTTGCGCTAATGGTTAATTATTATTTTTTAATTATGTAGGCAATTACATTAAAAGTTTTTTTTATATATATCGGTTAATTTTATTAACATTGCTATTTATAATTTTTAGAAGTAAATCAACATCACAATTGTATGTTATGCATGTGACAACTAATTTGGTAACAACCAAAGTAATGTCAATTGTCAAGTATGTTTTGAGTTCGTTTGATGCATCAAAAGATAAATTTTAAAACGTATAATAATAAGAAGAAAATTAGAGTATTCACATTCACTTCCATGCCATATATATATATATATATAATTAAACTAGAAATCACTATAATTTTTCTATAATTTTTAATTAAATAATACTTTTATACTTTTACCATTATTATTTTTCTTTCCTTCACTCACAATCACTTCCAGAAAATATTAAAATATTATACGATGTGAACAGTGAAACCTTAAATTTAACTTTCCCGTATAGCATTTTCTCTTCTCTACACACAACCACTTATAACATTATCATATAATTTACAAATTTTCCTCACGTATTTTTAAGAAATAGGTTGAGAATGCTCTTACAATATACTTTCGTATAATTGACCCGACCAAAAACAAATTATTATCAAAGAGTATAGATTCGAGTTATGTAAGTTAGGATCAAAGATTTTATTTTTTTTTAATTGTTTTCTTTTTTCATGCAACTGAAAATTGATGGAAAGGAAATAGAAAATCATTTGTTGGGTATCCTTTTCACCCAAATCATTTTGCCAAGTAATAAGGGGTCAAGATGTTTGGTGATTGATACATTGTATGGTGAGGTAATATTTTAAACCATGATCGATATATTTGACTTACTAATGCTACTGACCAATAAAACATCAATTTGCAACTTGTTAAACACTTCAATTTGGATTTGTTGTTGGAAATATTAGTGAAAAATATGGTCTTCGCTACATTTAAACACAAATAATTAAACGTAACTAGGTATTTACCCGGCGCATTGTGTCGTGTTGTTCTGTGTTTGGTAAAAGCGTCGTGAGTCAACACAAATTCGGTTAGTATCGACCACGTTTGTTACGGTAACAAAACTAAAACCAACAATTAATTTTGTCAAGTTAACGTATTTAAAACAAAGCAACTACAACACAAAACCAACAACCAAATAGGATATTTCATAGTGACAAAGATGACAAAAAAGCTGTGAAGTTCTCATACCTAAACTTAACAAAATAACACGCATAGCTAAATATCAAATATACATAAACAACCTAAACCTACGTATATAGAATGAGTAAGTGGAACAAGATGTGTGGCATAAACGTGCTATAAAAATATTTTGCAAAAAAGCCTCAAAGGGAGTCGAACATGGCATGAAAACAGAGATGAAATTAACAAATATAGAATTTGGACTTGTTAATTTCTCTAATCTTTAATATTGAGTGTATGGTCTTAATTAAGTGTTTTGTTGCTTAATTGTAACTAATGACGATCAATCAAGGGCAAAGATAGCAAGCAGGACCGATGCATGAGATGCCATCTGAGGTCAATTCTCGGATACGAGTATTGAATTCTTATAACGAGGTAAATTGGTAATTTTTTTTATACTAACTTGTAAAATAACTTATAAAAATAGTAACGATTACGTCTTTTACTCATAGGAAGGAAAAAAGGTTGAGAAAGGTCCTTTCCTCCCTTGTGTTTTCAATATTAATTATAAAGTAATGTAATTGGTTTTCTGGTCAAATGGTGAGGATGAGTTAAGACTTGAGATATTTTGGGGTCAGGTTTAAAATTTAACTCAAGAGGTGTTTTCACAGTGGTGAGTTTTCTTCCTAATGGTGTTTTCGAATAAGTCAAACCTAGAGCGTCTAAACTGGTATGAACTAGGGATGAGCAAATTCGGTACCGGTACTGATTTGGTACCATCGGTACCAAAGTTTTGAGTTTCGGGATCGTACAGTACCGGTACCGGTATTTCCCGAATTTTAACATTCAATACCGGTAAAAATTTTATGATTTTCGAGATAGGTATTTTCGGTACCGGTAGCGGTACGGTACCGAGCTCATCTCTTGTATGAACGGAATAAATCAAACAAAACATAAACTTTTAGATTAAACTAACAATTCTAACGAAATCAAATAAAGAAAAAGGTAAATTAAACCTCTTTATTTTATAACATTTTACACAAAAATTATAAAAAAGTATATTAAAAGGACAATGTGACATTACTCATTACAGGTAACACAATTATGAGTTACAAGTATAAGCTTTGCGTCGAGCCGTGACTTTTGAAATTCGTAGAAACCATTGATGCTGCCAAATAATTACCACCCAAGTGATTAACCACCCTAATCATTCGTTTATTAATTATGCATAATCACTCCATTTTTCCATCAATTTCATCTGCTAAAACATAAATTTAGCACAACTTTTGCAAGAATCATAATCATCTTTAAATTGCCAGATTTCATTTGATAAATCAGTATTACTCAAATATTGGATACACATATGACATATAAAAAACGCGTAACATAACCTGTATAACACATGCATTATTTACAGGTGCCATGCACTGCATTGATCCGCCCGATAATTATATAAATATATTCACGCAGTCCTTAGCAGACCTTGCAGGGCCGGCCTATGGGTGTGGCTGGGTGGTCGACGGTCACAGGCCCGACACCCAGCTAGGCCCGAATATTTTTTTTTTTGAAAAAATTATATCTGTTTTTATTAAAAACATGTATATTTAATATTTAAACAAAATTGCATAACCACTTATTTGGTCTGATGACAAATGGGTATTTGCTCATAATCAAAAGGTTGTGGGTTCTACCCTTACTTGAGACATATTTAATCCTTTTTTTATACAAAGGTTTTTATTACTTAAGGCCTCAAAAAATTTTCGCCTTCGGCCTAAAAGTTTTTTTGCTTTCTCGGAGCCGGCCCTAAGACCTTGTATATACGTAGTGGGGTTGGTGGACCCACAACGTTTTTCCATTTTTATATATAACGCATAATGATTTTTTCGATTAACTCCCAAGATTTTTAACGACAACCATGAGATTTTTGAACTTATTTAGAAAATAGCAGTCTATACATGTTGCATTTGATAAAAGAAAAGTGGAAAATATCAGTATCAAGTTTGATTAAGTTTTTAGAAAACTAAAATAACCAACCCCGTTTGGAAAAGTTTTTCGTCACATTCGGTAGCTTTTATACATCTTAGATGTTTTTTTTCCTCATGAATTGATTTATCTATATTATATATAATATAGGAACGAGGGACCTCTTAAATTTTAAAAGGTATCAATTTATAACATATTATGCAAGTAACAATGCATAAAATTTTAAAAATGTAGGGACAATATAGTCTTTACACATTCAAAAATAATTTACAGCAATGGTCCTTCAACTTCAACCAAGTTATGTTAATTTATTTAATAGTTACATATTTTCCCCTCATTCGAAACTAACTACCCCCACGACTTTTTAACGGCTATAACCTTTTCGCACGCTAACATTTTTTTTTAAAATTACACTATAAAAACGAGCATTTTATTCTCTTTACTTTGAGTATGGTATTGCTATAATTTATTAATTTTTAAAAAACTAACATGTTACGTGATTACCAGTTATTACTGGCAACGGGTCAGGCGTGTTTAGCTAATGGTGTCGAAACGAGTTCGGGTTGGAACATGTTAATACAAAAAATGGTTAATTTAGTTCATGTCAGGATGAGATTAGATCGAAAGGGGTCATGTCAAAACGGGCTTCGGGTCGGAGCATATCCGTCAAAACGAATTGGGTTAAAAAGTAGTTTATTTGAAATATTATACATTTCATATTTGCTTCTTGATTGTCACCACCGGTTGCCCGCGTTCAAGCATTATTTACGCGGATGACATTGTTTATACATATCGGATTGCTCGCACATAAGCGTTATGTGACGCGCTTACTAGCACCGGTTACACGCCCGATGCCACGTTAAATGCATAACACTGTCGGGTCATGCACATACCGTTGCGAGGTCACAAACGTATTAACACCGGTTGCGTTTGCTCGTGCACCGCTGCATCGCGCGGGCGACTGGCTAGTGATGAAAAGTATATAAGTTTTATTTATGGAAAAGGAAATTTAAGAGGAAAAACATGATCCAGAAAAATGTATGATGAAGTTTGAAGAGGGTGGTGGGGTGATGATGAGGGCTCCGTCGTTGCAACCAATCCAATACCATCATTGCGTATCTCTCGACCTCCATCTTCAACTTAAATACCATTTATTTATTTTCTTTCTTTCATAGCATTTAAAATATATACTTTAATAAATTACCATGGATGACAAAATATCAGAATGGAACAAAAATAATGATACATTTTGAATTATTTTTACAAAACGTGTTTCTTTTTATAACATTATTTTAGTGCTAACTAGCCAAGCTAAATGAAGTTTCCTGAAAATTAACACACAACTTAATCGAGCTTATTATTTATTTGAATATAATATTTGTTAAGCCGGTAGTTAAAGAAGCAGCGCACGGTTTGCTCTTATCTCACGCTCTCTAGACCCTTTTTATGACACATTACAAGATATCTTTTGTTTGTATTTATCTAACAAATTTAGAAAAGTTAACCATATACATGCCACATATGACATAATAAATGCAAATAACTAAATACGTATAAAAATAATTATATATATTCTCATATGCAAAATAACTAACAATATAATGTGTAATAAACCTGGCGAGCATGAGCTTGAAAGTGTATTATCGACTATAGAGTAAACTCAAGCATTAGACAAAATCCGAAACGAAATGAAACCAAGCTCGAACCTCATAAACTAAATAGAAAAAGACCAATCTCGAGCTCATATAAACTAACCGAGTCGAGACAAACAACGAACACAAATCCACTACTTTACACTAGAGGTGCCCAAACCGGTTTAAAACTCAACACCAGTTTGGGTCAAAACCAGTTTGGTTTGGTCAACAAAAGTCAAAACCAGTTTATGATCGGTTTCGGTTCGGGTTGAAACCAGTTTCTTACAATGTTACGATCGGTTTCGGTTCGGGTTTTGATCAGTTTCGGTTCGAGTTTCGATCAGTTTTGCCCGATTTTGGTTCGGTTAATCGGTTTGGAACCAGTTTTGCTGGAGAAAATTACAAACCGGTTCCGAACCTATAGTTTCAATCAGTTTCAAACCAGTTTTTACATAATCGGTTTCAAGCCGGTTCAGTTTTTGGGTAGGTTCTAGTTTACACCAAATCATCTTTGGTAGTATTATTTTTCACATAATACCAAAAATACCCCTACTTGAGACCCCATCATTCACATGACGTAATTCAACCAAAAATCTGATAATCATCATGATTGTGGAACAAGAACCACATCAAATCCTTTCACTTACAAGCCGTCTTCTTCCCACCCTTTCAAATTTCCATTCTCATTATTATTATTATTATTATTATTATTATTATTATTACTTTTCCTTCTTGCAAGACTATACCCCTACCCCCCCCCCCCCCACTCCTCTGTTTCCCAACTATATATACATACCACTGGTCCTCTGTTTGTTTAGCATTCATAAGATAAACACCGAGTCAGGCTTTGTTTTGCTTGTTAATCCTAAGGTGATCTTTTTTGAAAACATACACACACTGTTTATAAAGTTTTATTCTTTTCTTGTTTGTTTGCAGAGTTTATACACAGCACAAAAGCTAATTATAGATGAGTGTGTATTTGGAGATACCATTCTTTATATGATTTCCCATCATAATCAACCATTTTTGAAGTGCTCTGTTTTCAAATTTTCTTGATTTTGTAAACATCTTGTGTGTAAATCACTAAATCATCGTCTGATCTTAAAATTCTGCAAAGAATCAATGTGGGTTTTGTTTATTTAATCGATTGTTTGAATATTCTTACAAAAAGTTTGTTTCTTGTCTGTTTATAATCTAACAATTTTGTCATGCTCTGTTTTTCTTATTTTCTTGTTTTTTTTTATTTTTACTTTTTGGGTGTGTAACATCGTCTGACCTTTTAAATATTCAAAAATTTGATGTGGGTTTTGTTTATTTAACCGATTGATTTATTATTATTCCATAAATTTAGTTCTTGAGTAATCTGTAATCTACCATTTTTATTTTGCTCTGTTTTTCATATTTTCTTGAACTTGTGAAAATCTTGAGATTATGTAAAGATTTGATGTGGGTTTTGTTTATTTAACCAATTGATTTATTAGTATTACTACAAAAATTTAGTTTCTTGAGTATCTGTAATCCACCATTTTTGTTGTGCTCTGTTTTTCCTATTTTCTTGAACTTGTGAAAATCTTGAAATTATGTAAAAGATTGTGGGTTTTGTTTGTTTAATTGATTAATCCATTGAATCTATAATTTTTGGTTTGATTTCAGGTTTGAAAATCAAAAAATGGAGAGGTTGAACTCAAAGCTGTATGTTGAGAACTGTATGATCATGCAAGAGAATGAGAAGTTGAGGAAGAAAGCACAGCTTCTAAATCAAGAGAATCAAGCATTGCTTTCACAGCTGATGCAACAGAGGGTGACCATGGGTGGGCAAAATGTCAATAATGCCCCTACCTCCTTCACTGACCTCAACCTGTCTCCTACCAATAACCATGGTGGTTCCAGTTCTAGGAAGCCTTGAATGATGTGAAATGACCAAATAGGACATATATCATCTTTTGTAAACCCCCATTTGTTTTGGATTTTGTTGGTGTGGGAAGGGCAATAGGTGTCAAAAGGAAGATAGTATCAGTTTGCTGCATATTTTGATGTTTGGGTAGATAGGAATGTTAGGGGGTAAAATTGGTACTTTAATATTTATATTAATGCATGGTTTAGACTTTTATGTATCAGTTCTTACATGATCTTATATTTTTAGTTATTTAATTACGTTGGTTTTATTCTTATTCTTCTAATCTAAAATTCTA
>NW_027502547.1:0-53262 GCF_021521415.1 Bidens hawaiensis | reverse complement strand
CCAGGCTTTTATATTCTTCAAAGCATTCTTTATTTCTTCTTCAAATTTTGATAGATGATTTTTGTAGAAATCAGGACAAGCTTGACTGGAAACCGTTTTTATCTGAGATATTAACCAAAATACACAAAGATTAGTTATTAGTCATTTAAACATTACACCATTAGAAAAACTCATAAATATGTGATTAAAAGGTCAAAGGTAAATGATGATTCAATTCAAACCGTCTTCTTTGATCTGTATGGATAGCTACACACAACACAATGATGTGATTTAATCTTGAAATTGCCAATCTTTGATTTGATTAAAATATGGTAGAATTCATTAATAACAAATTTGAGCTATCAAATTGATTAAAGTAACAATAGATTATACAATGATGACTTGAGTGAAAGTTACAAGCATGTATTAGGCATACATGATAAAGACATGCGGCAAATCCCAATATTCAATCAGTGTCCGTTGATGTGATAGGCTGCCCTAAAGTTCCTTTTATAAGCCTACCCTGACACCTGACATTCCTCTAGAAACCCTTATGATTGATACTAAACATATTTAAACCTATTACAAAATATTCTAAGTGCGTACATGTCTTCGACTAAACTTTACTGCTTTTGTCATTAGCGCGGAGACCTGGTAACCGTTAAGTGTGTTGAGGAACAGTTATCCGATTAAGGTTTACTTAGAATATTTTTCTTAGAAAATATTCATCAAGCAGGCTTCAATGTTCCTGATAATATAAAACTTTGCTCGATGTATACCCTACGAGCAAACTTGTTCCTTAGAGACGCTTCAACCTTTTGTTACATAACTTATTTGAACAAATCCAAGTGTGCTGGTGAAACTGTAGCTTGCTCGGGGTTGAAACTTGCTCGATAGAAGTCCTTTAATAATTTTTTCATCAACTTCCTTCAAGCTTGCTAAGACCACTATTATTACAAATAAACCTGCTCGATCCACCAAAATACTTGGTTTTAGCTTGATTTGGTGAATGTTTGCTCTAAAACAACCTTGTTTGACTTGAAAAACAACCTTGCTTGATGAAGTGTAATTTGCTCGAACTAACACTAAAGAAAAATTCCAGAATATAACTTTTCTCGAAGAGAAAAATACCTTTCTTGATCATGTTTAAGCTTGTTGGGAGGCCTAAGTGTGCTCGATGAGTTTGAGAATATTTCAATCTTCCTTAAGCCATTTTTCATTCCAATAGCATAAAAAATTTTCATTTGTAAACTTCTATTTTTCACTTGCTAAACCAGCATTCTTAACTTTCTTTGATCATTTTCATCATTTAAGCCCTTTGTAATTTTATCAATCACAATGTCTAGTTTTTCTTTTGCTGCATTTTATGTCTCTCATTTATGAATTAGTTTGACTAGTGAAATTATCACTCCCTTAGGAATTTCTTCATCATTTAAAAAGTTATCTATTACATCTTGTGGGATTTGTTTTTTATTTTTATTGTTAGATTTATCCATTTATCTCTTCTTAGCTTCAAAATGTTCCAATATTTTCTTTGTTCCATAATTTCTTTTTAGACATCATTTGATTCATGAAATCTCTTTCTTGAATTTCTACCATTCTTTGTTCAGATTCAGATTTATCAATGTATAGAACATTTGTACATATTTTTGAAGAATTAATAAGCTGCAATTGATCTGTTTCTACCGCAATTTTTTTCCTTTTAACTTCTTTCTTTCATTAACTTGATTTTCTTCTTTTATTGGAAAGTCATTAGTTTTCTCATGATCTGAACTTTCATCATCATAAATTGAAAGAAAATTTAATGAATTCTCCCCATATTTTGGTGCATCTGAGGTCTTCTCAACCTCAGACTCCAGGGCTTTTATATTCTTCAAAGCATTCTTTATTTCTTCTTCAAATTTTGATAGATGATTTTTGTAGAAATCAGGACAAGCTTGACTGGAATCCGTTTTTATCTGAGATATTAACCAAAGTACACAAAGATTAGTTATTAGTCATTTTAAACATTACACCATTAGAAAAACTCATAAATATGTGATTAAAAGGTCAAAGGTAAATGATGATTCGATTCAAACCGTCTTCTTTGATCTGTATGGATACCAACACACAACACAATGATGTGATTTAATCTTGAAATTGCAAATCATTGATTTGATTAAAATATGGTAGAATTCATTGATAAGAAATTTGAGCTGTCTAATTGATTAAAGTAACAATAGATTATACAAATGATGACTTGAGTGAAAGTTACAAGCATGCAATAGGCATACAAGATAAAGACATGCGGAAAATCCCAATATTCCATCAGTGTCCGTTGTTGTGATAGGCATGCCCTAAAGTTTCCTTTTATAGGCCTACCCCTGACACCTGACATTCCTCTTGAAACCCTTATGATTGATACTAAACTTATTTAAACGTATTACCAAATATTCTAAGTGCGTACATGTCTTCGACTAAACTTTTCAGCTTTTGTCATTAGCGAGCAGTCCTGGTAACCATTAAGTGTGTTGGGGAACAGTTATCCGAGTAAGGTTTACATAGAATATTGTTCTTAGAAAATATTCATCAAGCAGGCTTCAATCTTCCTGATAATATAAAACTTTGCTCGATGTATACCCTACGAGCAAACTTGTTCCTTAGAGACCCTTCAACCTTTTGTTACAGAACTTATTTGAACAAATCCAAGTGTGCTGGTGAAACTGTACCTTGCTCGGGGTTGAAACTTGCTCGATAGAAGTCCTTTAATAATTTTTTCATCAACTTTCTTCAAGCTTGCTAGGACCACTGTTATTACAAATAAACCTTGCTCGATCCACCAAAATACTTGGTTTTAGCTTGATTTTATGAAGTGTTTGCTCTAAAACAACCCTTGTTCGACTTGAAAAACAACCTTGCTTGATGAAGTGTAGTTTGCTCGAACTAAAACTAAAGTAGAATTCCAGAATATAACTTTTCTCGAAGAGAAAAATACCTTTCTTGATCAAGTTTAAGCTTGTTGGGAGGCCTAAGTGTGCTCGATGAGGTCGAGAAGATTTCAATCTTCCTTAAGCCTTTTTTCATCCCAATAGCATAAAAAATATTCATTTGTCAACTTCTATTTTTCACTTGCTAAACCAGCATTCTTAACTTTCTTTTGATCATTTTCATCGTTTACACCCTTTGTAATTTTATCAATCACAATGTCTAGTTTTTCTTTTGCAGCATTTTATGTCTCTCCTTTCTGAATTAGTTTGATTAGTGAAATTATCACTCCCTTCGGAATGTCTTCATCATTTAAACAGTTATCAATTACATCTTGTGGGATTTCTTTTTTATTTTCATTGTAAGATTTTTCCCTTTATCTCTTCTTAGCTTCAAAATGTTCCAATATTTTTCTTTGTTCCATAATTTCTTTTTAGACATCATTTGATTCATGAAATCTCTTTCTTGAATTTCTACCATTCTTTGTTCAGATTCAGATTCAGATTTATCAATGTATAGAACATTTGTACATATTTTTGAAGAATTAATAAGCTGCAATTGATCTGTTTCTACCGCAAATTTTTTTTCCTTTTAACTTCTTTCTTTCATTAACTTGATTTTCTTTTTTTATTGGAAAGTCATTAGTTTTCTCATGATCTGAACTTTCATCATCATAAATTGAAAGAAAATTTAACGAATTCTACCCATATTTTGGTGCATGTGAGGTCTTCTCAACCTCAGACTCCAGGGCTTTTATATTCTTCAAAGCATTCTTTATTTCTTCTTCAAATTTTGATTGATGATTTTTGTAGAAATCAGGACAAGCTTGACTGGAAACCGTTTTTATCCGAGATATTAACCAAAATACACAAAGATTAGTTATTAGTCATTTAAACATTATACCATTAGAAAAACTCATAAATATGTGATTAAAAGGTCAAAGGTAAATGATGATTCGATTCAAACCGTCTTCTTTGATCTGTATGGATACCTACACACAACACAATGATGTGATTTAATCTTGAAATTGCAAATCTTTGATTTGATTAAAATATGGAAGAATTCATTAATAACAAATTTGAGCTGTCAAATGGATTAAAATAACAATAGATTATACAAATTATGACTTGAGTGAAAGTTACAAGCATGTAATAGGCATACAAGATAAAGACATGCGGCAAATCCCAATATTCCATTAGTGTCCGTTGTTGTGATAGGCATTCTCTAAAGTTTCATTTTATAGGCCTTCCCTGACACCTGACATTCCTCTAGAAACCCTTATGATTGATACTAAACATATTTATACATATTACAAAATATTCTAAGTGTGTACTTGTCTTTGACTAAACTTTACAACTTTTGTCATTAGCGAGGAGACCTGGTAACCATTAAGTGTGTTGGGGGAACAGTTATCCGAGTAAGGTTTACTTAGAATATTTTTCTTAGAAAATATTCATGAAGCAGGCTTCAATCTACCTGATAATATAAAATTTTGCTCGATGTATACCCTACGAGCAAACTTGTTCCTTAGAGACCCTTCAACCTTTTGTTACAGAACTTATTTGAACATATCCAAGTGTGCTGTTGAAACTGTAGCTTGCTCGGGGTTGAAACTTGCTCGATAGAAGTCCTTTAATAATTTTTTTCATCAACTTCATTCAAGCTTGCTGAGACCACTGTTAATACAAATAAACCTTGCTCGACTCGACCAAAATAATTGGTTTTAGCTTGATTTGGTGAAGAGTTTGCTCTAAAACAACCCTTGTTTGACTTGAAAAACAACCTTGCTTGATGAAGTGTAGTTTGCTCGAATTAACACTAAAGAAGAATTCCAGAATATAACTTTCTTGAAGAGAAAAATACCTTTCTTGATCAAGTTTAAGCTTGTTGGGAGGCCTAAGTGTGCTCGATGAGTTTGAGAAGATTTCAATCTTCCTTAAGCCTTTTTTCATCCCAATAGCATAAAAAATTTTTCATTTGTCAACTTTTATTTTTCACTTGCAAAACCAGCATTTTTAACTTTCTTTTGATCATTTTCATCGTTTACACCCTTTGTAATTTTATCAATCACATGTGTAGTTTTTCTTTTGCAGCATTTTATGTCTCTCCTTTCTGAATTAGTTTGACTAGTGAAATTATCACTCCCTTCGGAATGTCTTCATCATTAAACAGTTATCAATTACATCTTGTGGGATTTCTTTTTTATTTTCATTGTAAGATTTATCCCTTTATTTCTTCTTAGCTTCAAAATGTTCCAATATTTTTCTTTGTTCCATAATTTCTTTTCAGACATCATTTGATTCATGAAATCTCTTTCTTGAATTTCTACCATTCTTTGTTCAGATTCAGATTCATCAATGTATAGAACATTTGTACATGTTTTTGAAGAATTAATAAGCTGCAATTGATCTGTTTCTACCGCATACTCTTTTCCTTTTAACTTCTTTATTTCATTAACTTGATTTTCTTCTTTTATTGGAAAGTCATTAGTTTTCTCATGATCTGAACTTTCATCATCATAAATTGATATAAAATTTAATGAATTCTCCCATATTTTGGTGCATCTGAGGTCTTCTCAACCTCAGACTCCAGGGCATTTATATTCTTCAAAGCATTCTTTATTTCTTCTTCAAATTTTGATAGATGATTTTTTGTAGAAATCAGGACAAGCTTGACTGGAATCCGTTTTTATCTGAGATATTAACCAAAATACACAAAGATTAGTTATTAATCATTTAAACATTACACCATTAGAAAAACTCATAAATATGTGATAAAAAGGTTAAATGTAAATGATGATTCGATTCAAACCGTCTTCTTTGATCTGTGTGGATACATACACACAACACAATGATGTGATTTAATCTTGAAATTGCAAATCTTTGGTTTGATTAAAATATGGTAGAATTCATTAATAAGAAATTTGAGTTGTTTAATTGATTAAAGTAACAATAGATTATACAAATGACGACTTGACTGAAAGTTACAAGCATGCAATAGGCATACAAGATAAAGACATGCGGCAAATCCCAATATTCCATCAGTGTCCGATGTGTGATAGGCTTGCCCTAAAGTTTCCTTTTATAGGCCTACCCTGACACCTGACATTCCTCTAGAAACCCTTATGATTGATACTAAACATATTTAAAGTTATTACAAAATATTCTAAGTGCGTACATGTCTTCGACTAAACTTTACAACTCTTGTCACAAGCGAGCAGACCTGGTAACCATTAAGTGTGTTGGGGAACAGTTATCCGAGTAAGGTTTACTTAGAATATTTTTCTTTGAAAATATTCATCAAGCAGGCTTCAATCTTCCTGATAATATAAAACTTTGCTCGATGTATACTCCTACGAGCAAACTGTTCCTTAGAGACCCTTCAACCTTTTGTTACATAACTTATTTGAACAAATCCAAGTGTGCTGGTGAAACTGTAGCTTGCTCGGGGTTGAAACTTGCTCGATAGAAGTCCTTTAATAATTTTTTCATCAACTTCATTCAAGCTTGCTCGGACCACTGTTATTACAAATAACCTTGCTCGATCCACCAAAATACTTGGTTTTAGCTTGATTTGGTGAAGAGTTTGCTCTAAAACAACCCTTGTTCAACTTGAAAAACAACCTTGCATGATGAAGTGTAGTTTGCTCGAACTAACACTAAAGAAGAATTCCAGAATATAACTTTTCTCGAAGAAAAAAATACCTTTCTTGATCAAGTTTAAGCTTGTTGGGAGGCCTAAGTGTGCTCGATGAGTTTGAGAAGATTTCAATCTTCCTTAAGCCTTTTTTCATCCCAATAGCATAAAAAATTTTCATTTGTCAACTTCTATTTTTCACTTGCTAAACCAGCATTCTTAAATTTCTTTTGATCATTTTCATCGTTTACACCCTTTGTAATTTTATCAATCACAATGTGTAGTTTTTCTTTTGCAGCATTTTATGTCTCTCCTTTCTGAATTAGTTTGATTAGTGAAATTATCACTCCCTTCGGAATGTCTTCATCATTTAAACAGTTATCAATTACATCTTGTGGGATTTCTTTTTTATTTTCATTGTAAGATTTTTCCCTTTATCTCTTCTTAGCTTCAAAATGTTCCAATATTTTTCTTTGGTTCCATAATTTCTTTTTAGACATCATTTGATTCATGAAATCTCTTTCTTGAATTTCGACCATCTCTTTGTTCAGATTCAGATTCATCAATCTATAGAACATTTGTACATGTTTTTAATGAATTAATAAGCTGCAATTGATCTGTTTCTACCGAAAACTCTTTTCCTTTTAACTTCTTTCTTTCATTAACTTGATTTTCTTCTTTTATTGGAAAGTCTTTAGTTTTCTCATGATCTGAACTTTCATCATTATAAATTGATAGAAAATTAATGAATTCTCCCCATATTTTGGTGCATCTGAGGTCTTCTCAACCTCAGACTCCAGGGCATTTATATTCTTCAAAGCATTCTTTATTTCTCTTCAAATTTTGATAGATGATTTTTGTAGAAATCAGGACAAGCTTGACTGGAATCCGTTTTTATCTGAGATATTAACCAAAATACACAAAGATTAGTTATTAGTCATTTAAACATTACACCATTAGAAAAACTCATAAATATGTGATTAAAAGGTCAAAGGTAAATGGTGATTCGATTCAAACCGTCTTCTTTGATCTGTATGGATACCTACACACAACACAATGATGTTATTTAATCTTGAAATTGCAAATCTTTGATTTGATTAAAATATGGTAGAATTCATTGATAAGAAATTTGAGCTGTCTAATTGATTAAAGTAACAATAGATTATACAAATGATGACTTGAGTGAAAGTTACAAGCATGCAATAGGCATACAAGATAAAGACATGCGACAAATCCCAATATTCCATCAGTGTCCGTTGTTGTGATAGGCTTGCCCTAAAGTTTCCTTTTATAGGCCTACCCTGACACCTGACATTCCTCTAGAAACCTTTATGATTGATACTAAACATATTTAAACGTATTACAAAATATTCTAAGTGCGTACAAGTCTTCGACTAAACTTTACAGCTTTTGTCATTAGCGAGCAGACCTGTAACCATTAAGTGTGTTGGGGGAACAGTTATCCGAGTAAGGTTTACTTAGAATATTTTTCTTAGAAAATATTCATCAAGCAGGCTTCAATCTTCCTGATAATTTAAAACTTTGCTCGATGTATACCCTACGAGCAAACTTGTTCCTTAGAGACCCTTCAACCTTTTGTTACATAACTTATTTGAACAAATCCAAGTGTGCTGGTGAAACTGTAGCTTGCTCGGGGTTGAAACTTGCTCGATAGAAGTCCTTTAATAATTTTCTCATCAACTTCCTTCAAGCTTGCTGGGACCACTGTTATTACAAATAAACCTTGCTCGATCCACCAAAATACTTGGTTTTAGCTTGATTTGGTGAAGAGTTTGGTCTAAAACAACCCTTGTTCTACTTGAAAAACAACCTTGCTTGATGAAGTGTAGTTTGCTCGAACTAACACTAAAGAAGAATTCCAGAATATAACTTTTCTCGTAGAGAAAAATACCTTTCTGGATCAAGTTTAAGCTTGTTGGGAGGCCTAAGTGTGCTCGATAGTTTGAGAAGATTTAAATCTTCCTTAAGCGTTTTTTCATCCCAATAGCATAAAAAATTTTCATTTGTCAACTTCTATTTGTCACTTGCTAAACCAGCATTCTTAACTATCTTTTGATCATTTTCATCGTTTACACCCTTTGTAATTTTATCAATCACAATGTCTAGTTTTTCTTTTACAGGATTTTATGTCTCTCCTTTCTGAATTAGTTTGACTAGTGAAATTATCACTCCCTTCGGAATTTTTTTATCATTTAAACAGTTATTAATTACATCTTGTGGGGATTTCTTTTTTATTTTCATTGTAAGATTTATCCCTTTATCTCTTCGTAGCTTCAAAATGTTCCAATATTTTTCTTTGTTCCATAATTTCTTTTCAGACATCATTTGAATCATGAAATCTCTTTCTTGAATTTCTACAATTCTTTGTTCAGATTCGGAGACATGTACGCACTTAGAATATTTTGATTCGGAGACAGTTATTAGTCAATTAAACATTACATCATTAGAAAAACTCATAAATATGTGATTAAAAGGTCAAAGGTAAATGATGATTCGATTCAAACCGTCTTTTTTGATCTGTATGGATACCTACACACAACACATGATGTGATTTAATCTTGAAATTGCAAATCTTTGATTTGATTAAAATATGGTAGAATTCATTAATAAGAAATTTGAGCTGTCTAATTGATTAAAGTAACAATAGATTATACAAATGATGACTTGAGTGAAAGTTACAAGCATGCAATAGGCATACAAGATAAAGACATGCGGCAAATCCCAATATTCCATCAGTATCCGTTGTTGTGATAGGCATGCCCTAAAGTTTCCTTTTATAGGCCTGCCCTGACACCTGACATTCCTCTAGAAACCCTTATGATTGATACTAACATATTTAAACATATTACAAAATATTCTAAGTGCGTACATGTCTTCGACTAAACTTTACAGCTTTTGTCATTAGCGAGCACACCTGGTAACCATTTAGTGTGTTGGGGAACAGTTATCCGAGTAAGGTTTACTTAGAATATTTTTCTTTGAAAATATTCATCAAGCAGGCTTCAATCTTCCTGATAATATAAAACTTTGCTCGATGTATACCCTACGAGCAAACTTGTTCCTTAGAGACCCTTCAACCTTTTGTTACATAACTTATTTGAACAAATCCAAGTGTGCTGGTGAAACTGTAGCTTGCTCGGGGTTGAAACTTGCTCGATAGAAGTCCTTTAATAATTTTTTCATCAACTTCATTCAAGCTTGCTCGGACCACTGTTATTACAAATAAACCTTGCTCGATCCACCAAAATACTTGGTTTTAGCTTGATTTGGTGAAGAGTTTGCTCTAAAACAACCCTTGTTCAACTTGAAAAACAACCTTGCATGATGAAGTGTAGTTTGCTCGAACTAACACTAAAGAAGAATTCCAGAATATAACTTTTCTCGAAGAAAAAAATACCTTTCTTGATCAAGTTTAAGCTTGTTGGGAGGCCTAAGTGTGATCGATGAGTTTGAGAAGATTTCAATCTTCCTTAAGCCTTTTTTCTTCCCAATAGCATAAAAAATTTTCATTTGTCAACTTCTATTTTTCACTTGCTAAACCAGCATTCTTAAATTTCTTTTGATCATTTTCATCGTTTACACCCTTTGTAATTTTATCAATCACAATGTCTAGTTTTTCTTTTGCAGCATTTTATGTCTCTCCTTTCTGAATTAGTTTGATTAGTGAAATTATCACTCCCTTCGGAATGTCTTCATCATTTAAACAGTTATCAATTACATCTTGTGTGATTTCTTTTTTATTTTCATTGGAAGATTTTTCCCTTTATCTCTTCTTAGCTTCAAAATGTTCCAATATTTTTCTTTGTTCCATAATTTCTTTTTAGACATCATTTGATTCATGAAATCTCTTTCTTGAATTTCGACCATATCTTTGTTCAGATTCAGATTCATCAATCTATAGAACATTTGTACATGTTTTTGATGAATTAATAAGCTGCAATTGATCTGTTTCTACCGAAAACTCTTTTCCTTTTAACTTCTTTCTTTCATTAACTTGATTTTCTTCTTTTATTGGTAAGTCTTTAGTTTTCTCACGATCTGAACTTTCATCATTATAAACTGATAGAAAATTTAATGAATTCTCCCCATATTTTGGTGCATCTGAGGTCTTCTCAACCTCAGACTCCAGGGCATTTATATTCTTCAAAGCATTCTTTATTCTTTCTTCAAATTTTGATAGATGATTTTTGTAGAAATCAGGACAAGCTTGACTGGAATCCGTTTTAATCTGAGATATTAACCAAAATACACAAAGATTAGTTATTAGTCATTTAAACATTACACCATTAGAAAAACTCATAAATATGTGATTAAAAGGTCAAAGGTAAATGGTGATTCGATTCAAACCGTCTTCTTTGATCTGTATGGATACCTACACACAACACAATGATGTTATTTAATCTTTAAATTGCAAATCTTTGATTTGATTAAAATATGGTAGAATTCATTGATAAGAAATTTGAGCTGTCTAATTGATTAAAGTAACAATAGATTATACAAATGATGACTTGAGTGAAAGTTACAAGCATGCAATAGGCAAACAAGATAAAGACATGCGACAAATCCCAATATTCCATCAGTGTCCGTTGTTGTGATAGGCTTGCCCTAAAGTTTCCTTTTATAGGCCTACCCTGACACCTGACATTCCTCTAGAAACCCTTATGATTGATACTAAACATATTTAAACGTATTACAAAATATTCTAAGTGCGTACAAGCCTTCGACTAAACTTTAGAGCTTTTGTCATTAGCGAGCAGACCTGGTAACCATTAAGGGTGTTGGGGAACAGTTATCCGAGTAAGGTTTACTTAGAATATTTTTCTTAGAAAATATTCATCAAGCAGGCTTCAATCTTCTGATAATTTAAAACTTTGCTCGATGTATACCCTACGAGCAAACTTGTTCCTTAGAGACCCTTCAACCTTTTGTTACATAACTTATTTGAACAAATCCAAGTGTGCTGGTGAAAATGTAGCTTGCTCGGGGTTGAAACTTGCTCGATAGAAGTCCTTTAATAATTTTCTCATCAACTTCCTTCAAGCTTGCTGGGACCACTGTTATTACAAATAAACCTTGCTTGATCCACCAAAATACTTGGTTTTAGCTTGATTTGGTGAAGAGTTTGGTCTAAAACAACCCTTGTTCTACTTGAAAAACAACCTTGCTTGATGAAGTGTAGTTTGCTCGAACTAACACTAAAGAAGAATTCCAGAATATAACTTTTCTCGTAGAGAAAAATACCTTTCTGGATCAAGTTTAAGCTTGTTGGGAGGCCTAAGTGTGCTCGATAGTTTGAGAAGATTTAAATCTTCCTTAAGCGTTTTTTCATCCCAATAGCATAAAAAATTTTCATTTGTCAACTTCTATTTTTCACTTGCTAAACCAGCATTCTTAACTATCTTTTGATCATTTTCGTCGTTTACACCCTTTGTAATTTTATCAATCACAATGTCTAGATTTTCTTTTGCAGCATTTTGTGTATCTCCTTTCTGAATTAGTTTGACTAGTGAAATTATCACTCCCTTCGGAATTTTTTCATCATTTAAACAGTTATTAATTACATCTTGTGGGATTTGTTTTTTATTTTTATTGTAAGATTTATCCCTTTATCTCTTCTTAGCTTCAAAATGTTCCAATATTTTTCTTTGTTCCATAATTTCTTTTTAGACATCATTTGATTCATGAAATCTCTTTCTTGAATTTCTACCATTCTTTGTTTAGATTTGGATTCATCAATGTTAGAACATTTGTACATATTTTTGGAGAATTAATAAGCGGCAATTATCAGTTTCTACCGCAAACACTTTTCCTTTTAACTTCTTTCTTCCATTAACTTGATTTTCTTCTTTTATTGGAAAGTCATCAGTTTTCTCATGATTTGAACTTTCATCATCATAATCGATAGAAGATTTTATGAATTCTCCCCATATTTTGGTGCATCTGAGGTCTTCTCAACCTCAGACTCCAGGGCTTTTATATTCTTCAAAGCATTCTTTATTTCTTCTTCAAATTTTGATAGATGATTTTTGTAGAAATCAGGACAATCTTGACTGGAATCCGTTTTTATCTGAGATATTAACCAAAATACACAAAGATTAGTTATTAGTCATTTAAACATTACACCATTAGAAAAACTCATAAATATGTGATAAAAAGGTCAAAGGTAAATGATGATTCGATTAAAACCGTCTTCTTTGATCTGTGTGGATACATACACACAACACAATGATGTGATTTAATCTTGAAATTGCAAATCTTTGATTTGAGTAAAATATGGTAGAATTCATTAATAAGAAATTTGAGATGTCTAATTGATTAAAGTAACAATAGATTATACAAATGATGACTTGAGTGAAAGTCACAAGCATGCAATAGGCATACAAGATAAAGACATGCGGCAAATCCCAATATTTCATCAGTGTCCGTTGTTGTGATAGGCATGCCCTAAAGTTTCCTTTTATAGGCCTACCCTGACACCTGACATTCCTCTAGAAACCCTTATGATTGATACAAAACATATTTTAACGTATTACAAAATATTCTAAGTGTGTACATGTCTTCGGCTAAACTTTACAACTTTTGTCACAAGCGAGCAGACCAGGTAACCATTAAGTGTGTTGGGGAACAGTTATACGAGTAAGGTTTACTTAGAATATTTTTCTTAGAAAATATTCATCAAGCAGGATTCAAACTTCCTGATAATATAAAACTTTGCTCGATGTATACCCTACGAGCAAACTTTTTCCTTAGAGACCCTTCAACCTTTTGTTACATAACTTATTTGAACAAATCCAAGTGTGCTGGTGAAACTGTAGCTTGCGCGGGGTTGAAACTTGCTCGATAGAAGTCCTTTAATAATTTTTTCATCAACTTCCTTCAAGCTTGCTGGGACCACTGTTATTACAAATAAACCTTGCTCGATCCACCAAAATACTTGGTTTTAGCTTGATTTGGTGAAGAGTTTGGTTTAAAACAACCCTTGTTCTTCTTGAAAAACAACCTTGCTTGATGAAGTGTAGTTTGCTCGAACTAACACTAAAGAAGAATTCCAGAATATAACTTTTCTCGTAGAGAAAAATACCTTTCTGGATCAAGTTTAAGCTTGTTGGGAGGCCTAAGTGTGCTCGATGAGTTTGAGAAGATTTAAATCTTCCTTAAGCGTTTTTTCATCCCAATAGCATAAAAAATTTTCATTTGTCAACTTCTATTTTTCACTTGCTAAACCAGCATTCTTAACTATCTTTTGATCATTTTCACCGTTTACACCCTTCGTAATTTTATCAATCACAATGTCTAGTTTTTCTTTTGCAGCATTTTATGTCTCTCCTTTCTGAATTAGTTTGACTAGTGAAATTATCACTCCCTTCGGAATTTTTTCATCATTTAAACAGTTATCAATTACATCTTGTGGGATTTCTTTTTTATTTTCATTGCAAGATTTATCCCTTTATCTCTTTGTTGCTTCAAAATGTTCCAATATTTTTCTTTGTTCCATAATTTATTTTCAGACATCATTTGATTCATGAAATCTCTTTCTTGAATTTCTACATTTCTTTGTTCAGATTCGGAGACATGTACGCACTTAGAATATTTTGATTCGGAGACAGTTATTAGTCATTTAAACATTACATCATTAGAAAAACTCATAAATATGTGATTAAAAGGTCAAAGGTAAATGATGATTCGATTCAAACCATCTTCTTTGATCTGTATGGATACCTACACACAACACAATGATGTGATTTAATCTTGAAATTGCAAATCTTTGATTTGATTAAAATATGGTAGAATTCATTAATAAGAAATTTGAGCTGTTTAATTGATTAAAGTAACAATAGATTATACAAATGATGACTTGAGTGAAAGTTACAAGCATGCAATAGGCATACAAGATAAAGACTTGCGGCAGATCCCAATATTCCATCAGTGTCCGTTGTTGTGATAGGCATGCCCTAAAGTTTCCTTTTATAGGCCTACCCTGACACCTGACATTCCTCTAGAAACCCTTATGATTGATACTAAACATATTTAAACGTATTACAAAATATTCTAAGTGCGTACATGTCTTCGACTAAACTTTACAGCTTATGTCATTAGCGAGCAGACCTGGTAACCATTAAGTGTGTTGGGGAACAGTTATCCGAGTAAGGTTTACTTAGAATATTTTTCTTAGAAAATATTCATCAAGCAGGCTTCAATCTTCCTGATAATTTAAAACTTTGCTCGATGTATACCCTACGAGCAAACTTGTTCCTTAGAGACCCTTCAACCTTTTGTTACATAACTTATTTGAACAAATCCAAGTGTGCTGGTGAAACTATAGCTTGCGCGGGATTGAAACTTGCTCGATAGAAGTCCTTTAATAATTTTCTCATCAACTTCCTTCAAGCTTTCTGGGACCACTGTTATTACAAATAAACCTTGCTCGATCCACCAAAATACTTGGTTTTAGCTTGATTTGGTGAAGAGTTTGGTCTAAAACAACCCTTGTTCTACTTGAAAAACAACCTTGCTTGATGAAGTGTAGTTTGCTCGAACAAACACTAAAGAAGAATTCCAGAATATAACTTTTCTCGTAGAGAAAAATACCTTTCTGGATCAAGTTTAAGCTTATTGGGAGGCCTAAGTGTGCTCGATCAGTTTGAGAAGATTTAAATCTTCCTTAACCGTTTTTTCATCCCAATAGCATAAAAAATTTTCATTTGTCAACTTCTATTTTTCACTTGCTAAACCAGCATTCTTAACTATCTTTTGATCATTTTCATCGTTTACACCCTTTGTAATTTTATCAATCACAATGTCTAGTTTTTCTTTTACAGCATTTTATGTCTCTCCTTTCTGAATTAGTTTGACTAATGAAATTATCACTCCCTTCGGAATTTTTTCATCATTTAAACAGTTATCAATTACATCTTGTGGGATTTCTTTTTTATTTTCATTGTAAGATTTATCCCTTTATCTCTTCGTAGCTTCAAAATGTTCCAATATTTTTCTTTATTCCATAATTTCTTTTCAGACATCATTTGATTCATGAAATCTCTTTCTTGAATTTCTACAATTCTTTGTCCAGATTCGGAGACATGTACGCACTTAGAATATTTTGATTCGGAGACAGTTATTAGTCATTTAAACATTACATCATTAGAAAAACTCATAAATATGTGATTAAAAGGTCAAAGGTAAATGATGATTCGATTCAAACCGTCTTCTTTGATATGTATGGATACCTACACACAACACAATGATGTGATTTAATCTTGAAATTGCAAATCTTTGATTTGATTAAAATATGGTAGAATTCATTAATAAGAAATTTGAGCTGTCTAATTGATTAAAGTAACAATAGATTATACAAATGATGACTTGAGTGAAAGTTACAAGCATGCAATAGGCATACAAGATAAAGACTTGCGGCAAATCCCAATATTCCATCAGTGTCCGTTGTTGTGATAGGCATGCCCTAAAGTTTCCTTTTATAGGCCTACCCTGACACCTGACATTCCTCTAGAAACCCTTATGATTGATACTAAACATATTTAAACATATTACCAAATATTCTAAGTGCGTACATGTCGTCGACTAAACTTTACAGCTTTTGTCATTAGCGAGCAGACCTGGTAACCATTAAGTGTGTTGGGGAACAGTTATCCGAGTAAGGTTTACTTAGAATATTTTTCTTTGAAAATATTTATCAAGCAGGCTTCAATCTTCCTGATAATAAAAAACTTTGCTCGATGTATACCCTACGTGCAAACTTGTTCCGTAGAGACCCTTCAACCTTTTCTTACAGAACTTATTTGAACAAATCCAAGTGTGCTGGTGAAACTGTAGCTTGCTCGGGGTTGAAACTTGCTCGATAGAAGTCCTTTAATAATTTTTTCATCAACTTCATTCAAGCTTGCTGGGACCACTGTTATTACAAATAAACCTTGCTCGATCCACCAAAATACTTGGTTTTAGCTTGATTTGGTGAAGAGTTTGGTCTAAAACAACCCTTGTTCTATTTGAAAAACAACCTTGCTTGATGAAGTGTAGTTTGCTCGAACTAACACTAAAGAAGAGTTCCAAAATATAACTTTTCTCGAAGAGAAAAATACCTTTCTAGATCAAGTTTAAGCTTGTTGGGAGGCCTAAGTGTGCTCGATGAGTTTGAGAAGATTTCAATCTTCTGTAAGCGTTTTTTCATCCCAATAGCATAAAAAATTTTCATTTGTCAACTTCTATTTTTCATTTGCTAAACCAGCATTCTTAACTTTCTTTTGATCATTTTCATCGTTTACACCCTTTGTAATTTTATCAATCACAATGTCTAGTTTTTCTTTTGCAGCATTTTATGTCTCCCCTTTCTGAATTAGTTTGACTAGTGAAATTATCACTCCCTTCGGAATTTCTTCATCATTTAAACAGTTATCAGTTACATCTTGTGGGATTTGTTTTTTATTTTTATTGTAAGATTTATCCCTTTATCTCTTCTTAGCTTCAAAATGTTCCAATATTTTTCTTTGTTCCATAATTTCTTTTTAGACATCATTTGATTCATGAAATCTCTTTCTTGAATTTCTACCATTCTTTGTTCAGATTCGGATTCATCAATGTATAGAACATTTGTACATATTTTTGGAGAATTAATAAGCTGCAATTTATCAGTTTCTACCTCAAACACTTTTCCTTTTAACTTCTTTCTTCCATTAACTTGATTTTCTTCTTTTATTGGAAAGTCATCAGTTTTCTCATGATTTGAACTTTCATCATCATAATCGATAGAAGATTTAATGAATTCTCCCCATATTTTGGTGCATCTGAGGTCTTCTCAACCTCAGACTCCAGGGCTTTTATATTCTTCAAAGCATTCTTTATTTCTTCTTCAAATTTTGATAGATGATTTTTGTAGAAATCAGGACAAGCTTGACTGGAATCCGTTTTTATCTGAGATATTAACCAAAATACACAAAGATTAGTTATTAGTTATTTAAACATTACACCATTAGAAAAACTCATAAATATGTGATAAAAAGGTCAAAGGTAAATGATGATTCGATTCAAACCGTCTTCTTTGATCTGTGTGGATACATACACACAACACAATGATGTGATTTAATCTTGAAATTGCAAATCTTTGATTTGATTAAAATATGGTAGAATTCATTAATAAGAAATTTGAGCTGTCTAATTGATTAAAGTAACAATAGATTATACAAATGATGACTTGAGTGAAAGTTACAAGCATGCAATAGGCATACAAGATAAAGACATGCGGCAAATCCCAATATTCCATCAGTGTCCGTTGTTGTGATAGGCATGCCCTAAAGTTTCCTTTTATAGGCCTACCCTGACACCTGACATTCCTCTAGAAACCCTTATGATTGATGCAAAACATATTTTAACGTATTACAAAATATTCTAAGTGCGTACATGTGTTCGACTAAACTTTACAACTCTTGTCACAAGCGAGCAGACCAGGTAACCATTAAGTGTGTTGGGGAACAGTTATCCGAGTAAGGTTTACTTAGAATATTTTTCTTAGAAAATATTCATCAAGCAGGATTCAATCTTCCTGATAATATAAAACTTTGCTCGATGTATACCCTACGAGCAAACTTTTTCCTTAGAGACCCTTCAACCTTTTGTTACATAACTTATTTGAACAAATCCAAGTGTGCTGGTGAAACTGTAGCTTGCTCGGGGTTGAAACTTGCTCGATAGAAGTCCTTTAATAATTTTTTCATCAACTTCCTTCAAGCTTGCTGGGACCACTGTTATTACAAATAAACCTTGCTCGATCCACCAAAATACTTGGTTTTAGCTTGATTTGGTGAAGAGTTTGGTCTAAAACAACCCTTGTTCTACTTGAAAAACAACCTTGCTTGATGAAGTGTAGTTTGCTCGAACTGACACTAAAGAAGAATTCCAGAATATAACTTTTCTCGAAGAGAAAAATACCTTTCTGGATCAAGTTTAAGCTTGTTGGGAGGCCTAAGTGTGCTCGATGAGTTTGAGAAGATTTAAATCTTCCTTAAGCGTTTTTTCATCCCAATAGCATAAAAAATTTTCATTTGTCAACTTCTATTTTTCACTTGCTAAACCAGCATTCTTAACTATTTTTTGATCATTTTCACCGTTTACACCCTTTGTAATTTTATCAATCACAATGTCTAGTTTTTCTTTTGCAGCATTTTATGTCTCTCCTTTCTTAATTAGTTTGACTAGTGAAATTATCACTCCCTTCGGATTTTTTTCATCATTTAAACAGTTATCAATTACATCTTGTGGGATTTCTTTTTTATTTTCATTGTAAGATTTATCCCTTTATCTCTTCGTAGCTTCAAAATGTTCCAATATTTTTCTTTGTTCCATAATTTCTTTTCAGACATCATTTGATTCATGAAATCTCTTTCTTGAATTTCTACCATTCTTTGTTCAGATTCGGAGACATGTACGCACTTAGAATATTTTGATTCGGAGACAGTTATTAGTCATTTAAACATTACATCATTAGAAAAACTCATAAATATGTAATTAAAAGGTCAAAGGTAAATGATGATTCGATTCAAACCGTCTTCTTTGATCTGTATGGATATCTACACACAACACAATGATGTGATTTAATCTTGAAATTGCAAATCTTTGATTTGATTAAAATATGGTAGATTTCATTAATTAGAAATTTGAGCTGTCTAATTGATTAAAGTAACAATAGATTATACAAATGATGATTTGAGTGAAAGTTACAAGCATGCAATAGGCATACAAGATAAAGACATGCGGCAAATCCCAATATTCCATCAGTGTCCGCTGTTGTGATAGGCATGCCCTAAAGTTTCCTTTTATAGGCCTACCCTGACACCTGACATTCCTCTAGAAACCCTTATGATTGATACTAAACATATTTAAACGTATTACTAAATATTCTAAGTGCGTACATGTCTTCGACTAAACTTTACAGCTTTTGTCATTAGCGAGCAGACCTGGTAACCATTAAGTGTGTTGGGGAACAGTTATCCGAGTAAGGTTTACTTAGAATATTTTTCTTAGAAAATATTCATCAAGCAGGCTTCAATCTTCCTGATAATATAAAACTTTGCTCGATGTATACCCTACGAGCAAACTTGTTCCTTAGAGACCCTTCAACCTTTTCTTACAGAACTTATTTGAACAAATCCAAGTGTGCTGGTGAAACTGTAGCTTGCTCGAGGTTGAAACTTGCTCGATAGAAGTCCTTTAATAATTTTTTCATCAACTTCATTCAAGCTTGCTGGGACCACTGTTATTACAAATAAACATTGCTCGATCCACCAAAATAATTGGTTTTAGCTTGATTTGGTGAAGAGTTTTCTCTAAAACAACCCTTGTTCTACTTGAAAAACAACCTTGCTTGATGAAGTGTAGTTTGCTCGAACTAACACTAAAGAAGAGTTCCAGAATATAACTTTTCTCGAAGAGAAAAATACCTTTCTAGATCAAGTTTAAGCTTGTTGGGAGGCCTAAGTGTGCTCGATGAGTTTGAGAAGATTTCAATCTTCCTTAAGCGTTTTTTCATCCCAATAGCATAAAAAATTTTCATTTGTCAACTTCTATTTTTAACTTGCCAAACCAGCATTCTTAACTTTCTTTTGATCATTTTCATCGTTTACACCATTTGTAATTTTATCAATCACAATGTCTAGTTTTACTTTTGCAGCATTTTATGTCTCTCCTTTCTGAATTAGTTTGACTAGTGAAATTATCACTCCCTTCGGAATTTTTTCATCATTAAAACAGTTATCAATTACATCTTGTTGGATTTCTTTTTTATTTTCATTGTAAGATTTATCCCTTTATCTCTTCTTAGCTTCAAAATGTTCCAATATTTTTCTTTGTTCCATAATTTCTTTTCAGACATCATTTGATTCATGAAATCTCTTTCTTGAATTTCTACCATTCTTTGTTCAGATTCAGATTCATCAATGTATAGAACATTTGTACATATTTTTGAAGAATTAATAAGCTGCAATTGATCTGTTTCTACCGCAAACTCTTTTCCTTTTAACTTCTTTCTTCCATTAACTTGATTTTCTTCTTTTATTGGAAAGTCATCAGTTTTCTCATGATTTGAACTTTCATCATCATAATCGATAGAAGATTTAATGAATTCTCCCCATATTTTGGTGCATCTGAGGTCTTCTCAACCTCAGACTCCAGGGCATTTTTATTCTTCTAAGCATTCTTTTTTTCTTCTTCAAATTTTGATAGATGATTTTTGTAGAAATCATGACAAGCTTGACTGGAATCCATTTTTATTTGAGATATTAACCAAAATACACAAAGATTAGTTATTAGTCAATTAAACATTAAACCATTAGAAAAACTCATAAATATGTGATTTAAAGGTCAAAGGTAAATGATGATTAGATTCAAACCGTCTTCTTTGATCTGTATGGATACCTACACACAACACAATGATGTGATTTAATCTTCAAATTGTAAATCTTTGATTTGATTAAAATATGGTAGATTTCATTAATAAGAAATTTGAGCTGTCTAATTGATTAAAGTAACAATAGATTATTTAAATAATGACTTGAGTGAAAGTTACAAGCATGCAATAGGCATACAAGATAAAGACATGCGGCAAATCCCAATATTCCATCAGTGTCCGCTGTTGTGATAGGCATGCCCTAAAGTTTCCTTTTATAGGCCTACCATGACACCTGACATTCCTCTAGAAACCCTTATGATTGATACTAAACATATTTAAACGTATTACAAAATATTCTAAGTGCGTACATGTCTTCGACTAAACTTTACAGCTTTTGTCATTAGCGAGCAGACTTGATAACCATTAAGTGTGTTGGGGAACAGTTATCCGATTAAGGTTTACTTAGAATATTTTTCTTAGAAAATATTCATCAAGCAGGCTTCAATCTTCCTGATAATATAAAACTTTGCTCGATGTATACCCTACGAGCAAACTTGTTCCTTAGAGACCCTTCAACCTTTTCTTACAGAACTTATTTGAACAAATCCAAGTGTGCTGGTGAAACTGTAGCTTGCTCGGGGTTGAAACTTGCTCGATAGAAGTCCTTTAATAATTTTTTCATCAACTTCATTCAAGCTTGCTGGGACCACTGTTATTACAATTAAACCTTGCTCGATCCACCAAAATACTTGGTTTTAGCTTGATTTGGTGAAGAGTTTTCTCTAAAACAACCCTTATTCTACTTGAAAAACAACCTTGCTTGATGAAGTGTAGTTTGCTCGAACTAACACTAAAGAAGAGTTCCAGAATATAACTTTTCTCGAAGAGAAAAATACCTTTCTAGATCAAGTTTAAGCTTGTTGGGAGGCCTAAGTGTGCTCGATGAGTTTGAGAAGATTTCAATCTTCCTTAAGCGTTTTTTCATCCCAATAGCATAAAAAATTTTCATTTGTCAACTTCTATTTTTCACTTGCTAAACCAGCATTCTTAACTTTCTTTTGATCATTTTCATCGTTTACACCCTTTGTAATTTTATCAATCACAATGTCTAGTTTTTCTTTTGCAGCATTTTATGTCTCTCCTTTCTGAATTAGTTTGACTAGTGAAATTATCACTCCCTTCGGAATTTTTTCATCGTTAAAACAGTTATCAATTACATCTTGTTGGATTTCTTTTTTATTTTCATTGTAAGATTTATCCCTTTATCTCTTCTTAGCTTCAAAATGTTCCAATATTTTTCTTTGTTCCATAATTTCTTTTCAGACATCATTTGATTCATCAAATCTCTTTCTTGAATTTCTACCATTCTTTGTTCAGATTCAGATTCATCAATGTATAGAACATTTGTACATATTTTTGAAGAATTTATAAGCTGCAATTGATCTGTTTCTACCGCAAACTCTTTTCCTTTTAACTTCTTTCTTTCATTAACTTGATTTTGTTTCTTTTATTGGAAAGTCATTAGTTTTCTCATGATCTTAACTTTCATCGTCATAAATTGATATAAAATTTAATGAATTCTCCCCATATTTTGGTGCTTCTGAGGTCTTCTCAACCTCAGACTCCAGGGCATTTTTATTCTTCAAAGCATTCTTTATTTCTTCTTCAAATTTTGATAGATGATTTTTTTAGAAATCAGGACAAGCTTGACTAGAATCCGTTTTTATTTGAGATATTAACCAAAATACACAAAGATTAGTTATTAGTCAATTAAACATTAAACCATTAGAAAAACTCATAAATATGTGATTTAAAGGTCAAAGGTAAATGATGATTCGATTCAAACCGTCTTCTTTGATCTGTATGGATACCTACACACAACACAATGATGTGATTTAATCTTGAAATTGCAAATCTTTGATTTGATTAAAATATGGTAGATTTCATTAATAAGAAATTTTAGCTGTCAAATTGATTAAAGTAACAATAGATTATACAAATGATGACTTGAGTGAAAGTTACAAGCATGCAATAGGCATACAAGATAAAGACATGCGGCAAATCCCAGTATTCCATCAGTGTCCGCTGTTGTGATAGGCAAGCCCTAAAGTTTCCTTTTATATGCCTACCCTGACACCTGACATTCCTCTAGAAACCCTTATGATTGATACTAAACATATTTAAACGTATTACAAAATATTCTAAGTGCGTACATGTCTTCGACTAAACTTTACGGCTTTTATCATTAGCGAGCAGACCTGGTAACCATTAAGTGTGTTGGGGAACAGTTATCCGAGTAAGGTTTATTTAGAATATTTTTCTTAGAAAATATTCATCAAGCAGGCTTCAATCTTCCTGATATTATAAAACTTTGCTCGATGTATACCCTACGAGCAAACTTGTTCCTTAGAGACCCTTCAACCTTTTCTTACAGAACTTATTTGAACAAATCCAAGTGTGCTAGTAAAACTGTAGCTTGCTCGGGGTTGAAACTTACTCGATAGAAGTCCTTTAATAATTTTTTCATCAACTTCATTCAAGCTTGCTGGGACCACTGTTATTACAAATAAACCTTGCTCGATCCACCAAAATACTTGGTTTTAGCTTGATTTGGTGAAGAGTTTTCTCTAAAACAACCCTTGTTCTACTTGAAAAACAACCTTGCTTGATGAAGTGTAGTTTGCTCGAACTAACACTAAAGAAGAGTTCCAGAATATAACTTTTCTCGAAGAGAAAAATACCTTTCTAGATCAAGTTTAAGCTTGTTGGGAGGCCTAAGTGTGCTCGATGAGTTTGAGAAGATTTCAATCTTCCTTAAGCGTTTTTTCATCCCAATAGCATAAAAAATTTTCATTTGTCAACTTCTATTTTTCACTTGCCAAACCAGCATTCTTAAACTTTCTTTTGATCATTTTCATCGTTTACACCCTTTGTAATTTTATCAATCACAATATCTAGTTTTTCTTTTGCAGCATTTTATGTCTCTCCTTTCTGAATTAGTTTGACTAGTGAAATTATCACTCCCTTCGGAATTTTTTCATCATTAAAACAGTTATCAATTACATCTTGTGGGATTTCTTTTTTATTTTCATTGTAAGATTTATCCCTTTATCTCTTCTTAGCTTCAAAATGTTCCAATATTTTTCTTTGTTCCATAATTTCTTTTCAGACATCATTTGATTCATGAAATCTCTTTCTTGAATTTCTACCATTCTTTGTTCAGATTCAGATTCATCAATGTATAGAACATTTGTACATATTTTTGAAGAATTAATAAGCTGCAATTGATCTGTTTCTACCGCAAACTCTTTTCCTTTTAACCTCTTTCTTTCATTAACTTGATTTTCTTCTTTTATTGGAAAGTCATTAGTTTTCTCATGATCTTAACTTTCATCATCGTAAATTGATATAAAATTCAATGAATTCTCCCCATATTTTGGGGCATCTGAGGTCTTCTCAACCTCAGACTCCAGGGCATTTTTATTCTTCAAAGCATTCTTTATTTCTTCTTCAAATTTTGATAGATGATTTTTGTAGAAATCAGGACAATCTTGACAGGAATCCGTTTTTATTTGAGATATTAACCAAAATACACAAAGATTAGTTATTAGTCAATTAAACATTAAACCATTAGAAAAACTCATAAATATGTGATTTAAAGGTCAAAGGTAAATGATGATTCGATTCAAACCATCTTCTTTGATCTGTATGGATACCTACACACAACACAATGATGTGATTTAATCTTGAAATTGCAAATCTTTGATTTGATTAAAATATGGTAGATATTATTAATAAGAAATTTGAGCTGTCAAATTGATTAAAGTAACAATAGATTATACAAATGATGACTTGAGTGAAAGTTACAAGCATGCAATAGGCATACAAGATAAAGACATGCGGCAAATCCCAATATTCCATCAGTGTCCGCTGTTGTGATAGGCATGCCCTAAAGTTTCCTTTTATAGACCTACCCTGACACCTGACATTCCTCTAGAAACCCTTATGATTGATACTAAACATATTTAAACGTATTACAAAATATTCTAAGTGCGTACATGTCTTCGACTAAACTTTACAGCTTTTGTCATTAGCGAGCAGACCTGGTAACCATTAAGTGTGTTGGGGAACAGTTATCCGAGTAAGGTTTACTTAGAATATTTTTCTTAGAAAATATTCATCAAGCAGGCTTCAATCTTCCTGATAATATATAACTTTGCTCGATGTATACCCTACGAGCAAACTTGTTCCTTAGAGACCCTTCAACCTTTTCTTACAGAACCTATTTGAACAAATCCAAGTGTGCTGGTGAAACTGTAGCTTGCTCGGGGTTGAAACTTGCTCGATAGCACTGTTATTACAAGTAAACCTTGCTCGATCCACCAAAATACTTGGTTTTAGCTTGATTTGGTGAAGAGTTTTCTCTAAAACAACCCTTGTTCTACTTGAAAAACAACCTTGCTTGATGAAGTGTAGTTTGCTCGAACTAACACTAAAGAAGAATTCCAGAATATAACTTTTCTCGAAGAGAAAAATACCTTTCTTGATCAAGTTTAAGCTTGTTGGGAGGCCTAAGTGTGCTCGATGAGTTTGAGAAGATTTCAATCTTCCTTAAGCGTTTTTTCATCCAAATAGCATAAAAAATTTTCATTTGTCAACTTCTATTTTTCACTTGCTAAACCAGCATTCTTAACTTTCTTTTGATCATTTTCATCGTTTACACCCTTTGTAATTTTATTAATCACAATGTCTAGTTTTTCTTTTGCAGCATTTTATGTCTCTCCTTTCTGAATTAGTTTGACTAGTGAAATTATCACTCCCTTCGGAATTTTTTCATCATTTAAACAGTTATCAATTACATCTTGTGAGATTTCTTTTTTATTTTCATTGTAAGATTTATCCCTTTATCTCTTCTTAGCTTCAAAATATTCCAATATTTTTCTTTGTTCCATAATTTCTTTTTAGACATCATTTGATTCATGAAATCTCTTTCTTGAATTTCTACCATTCGTTGTTCAGATTCAGATTCATCAATGTATAGAACATTTGTACTTATTTTTGTAGAATTAATAAGCTGCAATTTATCAGTTTCTACTGAAAACTCTTTTCCTTTGAACTTCTTTCTTTCATTAACTTGATTTTCTTCTTTTATTGGAAAGCCATCAGTTTTCTCAGGATTTGAACTTTCATCAATATAATTGATAGAAGATTTAATGAATTCTACCTATATTTTGGTGCATCTGAGGTCTTCTCAACCTTAGACTCCAGGGCTTGAATATTCTTCAAAGAATTCTTTATTTCTTTTTCGAATTTTGATAGATGATTTTTGTAGGAAATAGGACAAGCTTGACTGGAATCCGTTTTGATCTGAGATATTAACCAAAATACACAAAGATTAGTTATTAGTCATTTAAACATGACACCTTTAGAAAAACTCATAAATAAGTGAATAAAAGGTAGAAGGACCTCAAACTTGTATACCCACAAGCCACCAATAAAACACCCTTAATTTTCTAGGATTTACACAATTGAAACTCCTTCTTGTTCCTTCCTATCCATGGCCGAAAATTGGAGAGAAAAGGAAAGAGTTTACATGCTATTGTGTGTGAGAATGAAAAAGAAACGATGCAACCTTTGCACTCTTTCTTTTGCCAATCAAAATACATGCATTGATGTGCGAAACGCGGTCAATTAAAAAAAACTAACCTAGACACTCTAGTTTTAATTTTATAAACCTAGACTCTCCTAATGCTAGACCACTAGCCAAGTAAGTGTACCTATCAACAATAATAAAGCCTAATGAATTCGGGATATCGAACCCTGAGACACTAACAACACCTAAACTAGACTCCGACTAAAACTTAAATAAATTGATTTGATTGATTTTTGTCTCTTTTTAATTATTAATTAAAAAACAATATAAAATAAATAATACTTACTCTAAAACGGAAACTAGGCACGGACAAATAGAATTAGAACTCAAATAGGGTAAACAACTAACTAGGCAAGGAATCCTACTTGTCAACTAGTAAACTCTCGGAATTGGATTTATGATAGGTAAACGGATTCTAAAAATATGACACTAAGGAATAACTAAAGTATACTAGATCTCATCCCGGTCTCACCTACAATACCTAAGAACCCTAAATATCATGTAAGCTCAACGGTTGAATAGTTCGGATCACCTCCCTTTCTCATCTTACCTAATTATGTTAAGGTACCCAAAGATTAAATTACCTCCTGGTCTTTCTAATCACAAAAAACCCTATGGCATAAAGGGATATTTTTATTGAATTCGGTTATAATTCAGATCTGTAAGAATCTAAGGAAATCTAGGATAACTCACTCCCGTGCAATCACTACCCATTCCCAGGCAGTATAAAAGTTTAGCCTCTCATAATTAAGAACAGAGAAAAAACAAAACAAACAAATCGGTTAATAGAATAATAAAATATATTTGACCTTCTTGTTCTTTCTTGCTTCTCTATTTCTTTCTTTCTTGTCTTCCTGCAAACAAGTAGATACCTACAAAATCCTGGAACTAGCCATTGGATGGTGGTTAAGAGCATATTGAAATACCTTAGAAGGACTAAGGATATGTTTCAAACATTGCAGATCCACTCACGAAGCTTCTAGAAAGGCCAAAGAATGAAGGTCATACTAGTGCCTTAGGACTTCGATATTTTAGTGATTGGATTTTTTCATAATTTTGTATTTGGATATCGGAACAATTGTTATTTTGACTCTTCATATGTTATGGTTTATGATTATGCCTTTTGCGTTGTGTTCCATTTTAGCATGTTTAAATCCAGGAATAAGTTAGTTATTCTAAATGTTCGTAGTCGATTACATAAGTAGGAACAGATGTGAAGGAAAGACTATTATGAACATAGGTTGGTAGATATTCATAAGGTATGAATATAGCAAGGGTTTGCTGCCTTGGTTCTTTGATATTTATGGGATATATATTGCACTGGCCCTCCCTCAAATTTTACTACATTGAATCCTTGTGATTTGTGGTCATAAGTAAATTTGAGTAAATGCGAACATCATAGTATCCTCCGTCCTGAGATACATATTGGGTATTGATATTCACTAAATATTATACTTTTTCTTAGTTCTTCGATGTTCTGAAACATATCAGTATATAAGTCTAAACTCAAGTATAGTACGAGGCGATAGTGAAAGACGTATGTAGTCAACAGGGAATTTGTCCCTCTTATTCGTTGAGAGTTAGATGTCTAAGACCTGAAAAGTTAAATCAACAGAGAATGATCACTCTGTATCTCAAGATTTAACATGACATATGTGGCAAAAGGATAAATAATAGTTTCACCTACATCATTTTCAAGTAAGGGACTTGAAGGGGATGATATTATTGAATGGCACTTCGTTATGCGTAGTTGTGGTAGTAAACCGTTGTTAGGTGGTATTTTCTATTTGCTTCAATCTTCTGTGTATCTTGTGCAATTGGGAGATTGTTGGATTTGATCTGCCCAAGACACATACTTGAGTTGACGTGGCTAGTAGGTTATGATCCAAGTCGGGTCATACCCAATAACAAGCTAGACAAACACCACGAAATTTATTATTCGATATGATCTAACTAATAAATATCCACACTTATAATATTTGGAAAAATGGTTTTCTAAATATTTGAATTTGTGTGATAAATAAATTATATGGATAATTTATATTTTGAGAGATGTTATATTTTGTTATGGTACATTTTATATGTGCTGACATAAACAACATAAACAAAATATATGTAATAGAAGAAACATAAAAAAAAGGTTAGGAACCTTGTTTTGGCCGTCCCCTTCACCCTTGTCTCTCCACTTTCGCGTTTTCAATATATTGCATGTGACATGGTTGGTGGAGTGGTTTGACCAATACAAAAACTTTCACACATTCTCACACACAGAAGTTCTCTCTTTGCTCTCTTCCTTTCGGCCGAACAAAAAAAAGAACAATGGAGTTTTTTTTGCAAGAGTGAAAATCCTAGCAAAGGTTGTTGTTGGAAGGCTTGAGAGGGTATCCAAGCTTGAGGATCTTCTGCATTGAAAACTTGCCATTCACATCATCATTCCCTTCGTTGATTCTAAGGCTTGAAGGTATGGTTTAAAACACCCTATGGTTGTATTTGATAGCATGGTAAATCGTATATGGATCCTGGTATTGGGTATTGATATAAAACGGGTTTTATATGCATTTGATAAACAAGATTTAAACCATTATTTCCGCTGCATTTTTACATATAAATAGGTTTATATATTCTTGATAATCTTGTGAAATCCCAACATTTGTTTCATAGCAAACTCTTGACTAAGCCAAGCAAAAACCAAGTCTTATGGTAAATCTAGAAAGGTTCATTTATAATAAACAGTGGTCCAAGCAAATTTGAAGGAAGTTGATAAGAAATTACTAGAGGACTTCTAACGTGCAAGGTTAAACTTAGAGCAAGCTACAGTGTTACCAGCACACTTGGGTTTGTTTAATAAGTGAAGTCAACAAAAGGTTGAACGGATTTCTAAAGAGCAAGTTTGCTGGTTGGACTTCATCGGGAAAAGTTTGATTTAGTCAAGAGAATTGATGTCTGCTAGATAAATATTTTCTAAGGAAAGTATTCTAAGTAAAGCTTGACAGAGAACTGTACTTAGCATTTATTGTAATACGTTTGAATATGATTGTATTAATGATTAGGGTTTCTAAAAAGGGAATTTCAGGTGTCAGGGCAGGCCTATAAAAGGAATATTTTAGGGCCCACCTAAAACACACCTGAAAAATGGACCAGAGAAAATATAGTGATTTTACAGCTGACTCCCTCTTGCACAGAAAGCTGCCATTGATCCTGACATACCACCTTCATAACCTAATGTATTTTCATTGTATCTTTTATAGTTGTAATATATATCTTTTGATTTATTGTGTGTGTTTGTTACTTTAGTCTTTGTTGTGCAACATTTAGAGTGCTATTTGAGGACTCTATTGTTCTTCCACAAAAATAGTAGGTAGTAACCCTCTTGTCGACACTTAGGGGTGGGTTACGACATTGTGTGTGTGATCTTTTGAGTGAGCTATATATATATATATATATATATATATCCGACGGGACCGACAAGTGGTATCACATCTTGTTATTACTGTTTTTTTTTTGTGAAGAACTTTTGCTAAATATTGCTGATTTTGAAAACGAAGAGTGACATCAGCTGAAAATATGTTACATTGGTTTATAACGTCAGCTGCAACAACTTGACCGATTCAAGTTTAGAGAGTGTGAAAGATTGAAGTCTGTGTTGGAAAGGTTTTTGGTTATTGTTAATGAGATCAGGAAAACTGATCTTGCAATCACTGATTTTGATTTGAACAAGAAACCGTTGTTATCCTTATCAGGAGAGCGGTACATAACCATCATGTTCACTAAGGAGAAAGCAAACTTTTCATCTCTTAAGCTTGACGACGTGATATGCTTCTTTCAGGTAGTAGAGCATGGGATAATTGAAAACAACATGATCAAAGAAGACAGACCAAGTTTTCAAGTGGCCAATGCACTAATTGCACCCATGCTAAATTTGTCCACAAAGAATCAACAACAAATTCCCATCATAGAATAGCCAAGTGAGTATGGTGGTAATACACCAAGATGTTTTGTTGCTGGTAATTCAAATAATCCGGGTGGGCAATTACGATTTAATGTCCAACTGATTGATGACTATGAAACTTCTTCTATGGCCAGTGAGCATGGTCCTTATGGTGATGGCAATGTTAATCAAGGAAATGAGTATCAAGCATTATTCTAAATGTTTACTTAGTCATACAATGCATTTGTGGCTAAAAATCTGATTCACAACAGTGTTGTTCAAGAAGACTTGGAGCAGATAGATGTAGATGACTTTGAAGACATGGACATGAAAATCAAGGCCATCAAAGAAACTTTAAAAACTACAACAACAACCAATAGTAGAACCATCAGCAATTATCCCACAACAACAACCCTTTCAAAGAAATCAACAAAACCCTCCACAAGCTCCTGCAAATCAGAACATAAACATTCCTAACCAACCAAGAAATCAAGGCAATGTTGCCTTAACTCAAGAGCCACAACAAGAAGGTGGTTTTGACTGGAGTAATCATGAAAATGACTTCAAGAAGGAAAATGTGGCATTAATGGCTAAGACTGAAGGAGAAGAGGAATCCTCTTAAACTCAGGTACATTCAAATCTCTCAAAACTTGAGTTACTTGAAATGAATGAATCATTAAGAACGACAGTTGGAAAGCTGCAAAGTGAATGTTTTAAAAATCAGAGTATGATTAATGTCTATGAAATGAGTGATTTGACTTATGAGGAAAGGATTAAGAGTTTAGAGTAGGATTGTATGAATAGTTACATGATTCAATCCAGACATGTCACTGAAATAGAAGAGTTGAAGAAGATGTATATGGATGAGAAGTTGAAGAATACAAAACTTCAACTTGAAAATGATTTCCTGAAAAATTTAGTTTCAACTGGGGACATGTGTGGAAAGATAAACAAGATCAAAGAGGAAGATCAATACAAGGTTCTTTCTCCACCTTTCAATAATAATTATTCATTGAAGGGTGATAAGGATAAGAGGAACGCATTCCTTGATCAGGTTAGAGAAAAGTTAAGGAAAAAGAAGATTTCATTGAAAATTATAATTTAGTGGTAGTGGATGAAAAAGCTGAGTTTGTGATGAAAGAAGAAGTGAATGATAAGAAGAGTTCTGAGATTTTTGTTGGCGTACAATTTTCTGAAGATGAGTTTGATGAAGACTGTTTGAATAGAGATAACAAAAGTCATTCCAGTGATAAAAGCTCAAGCAATGGAAGCTTGGAGAAAGAGAAAAAATGGCAAAAAGGAACCAAAGTACAAAATCCCCTTGTTACCTAAGAAAACTCTAAAGATGAGAAGACATCATGTGCAAATGAGAAGGGAACATCATTCTTTTGACATACGTGGTGGATCAAAAGTTAGCTATAATTCAGTGAATCGTCTAAGAAAAGAAGCATTAAATGAGAAAAAGGTTAAAAACAAGAAGAAGATTGAAGAAACTGTAACTGTGATAAGTTAATTCCTGTATACCCTTTTTTCTGAAATCAAGAATTATTTGATGTTAGTGAAGTGGAAAGAATGGAAGAATATGAAAGAAGGCAATCAAGGTATAGTGGAAGAATTGATTATTAACCTATCAACATGGAAAGAATAGTCTTTCTGAAGAGTTCTGTGGAAAGACAAGACATAAAAATTTTAGGAATGTGTACGTTTCTCAATTGAATATGATTGTCTTATAACTCAAAGAACTATTGGAGTTGATCTCACAATACCAAGTGAAAGATTTAAAGAGGGGAAGTCAAGTGAAAGCTTCAAAGGAAAAGTGTGGTGAAAAAAATGTGATGAGTATGGACATCACACTGATTCTTGCCATGAAAGATTTACTTTCAAACCAATTGATGTTCCAAATTCAACAATGTTTGGACCAGACTTTGGATTCAACAATGATGAAGCCAAGGGTGAAAAGAAAGTTGAAACTACTAATAGAAAAGAGAAGAAAAATTTTATTGTGCAAGAGAAGAAGAAGAGTCCAGTGTTCGAACAACCTATCAGAGTTAAACCTGACAAGGCTGTTAAAACTGTGAAATCTATTGACCATGGAAAGTCAACAGAACGTGAAGAGAAAGTTAAGAAGGAGATATTCAAGAAAAATAATTAAAGGGCACTTAATGAAGACAGGAAATTGTTGTTGAAACATTGATTTGAGCCCCAAGGATTTCTGTGGAAATCAAGAAGTGACAATCTAGTGACAAAAGAGACACAAGTGACATATGAAACACTTGTAACAAGTATGAAAAGAGGATTTTTCATTGAAAAATGCAAGAACATAGTTTCATATGTGGGAACGTCATTTGAAACTGGCTAAGACACTATTGATTCTTATGAATCATAAGAAGTTGTTTATGAAAACCCCAAACCGCCTAACATCACTGGTAAAATTATGAAGAGAAGTTCGAAGGACTTGTTGCATTTGGCAGTGATGAGAATGGAGGGAAGATTGTGGGGAAAGGCATTCTAACCAATGGCAAAGGTTGGATTTGATAGGGGCTGTAACCTTATGAGCATCTCACTAATGTGTGATAGGGGCTATAAGGTTGGATTTGATGATTCACACTATTTCATCCTCAAACCTAAATTTGTAATTCCTCCTGACATGATTATGATAATGACTCTTAGAAATAGAAATCTGTAAGAATTGAGAATGAAAGATGCTATCTCTAGGGGTGGTAGTTGTTTTGTATCCAAGGCCACTGAAAATGAAACAAAATTGTGGCACAGAAAGCTTTGTCATGTTAACTTAAAGAACACGCACAAACTTGTCAAGGGTGAACATGTAATTGGTTTGGCAACAAGGGAGTTCAAACCTGATGACAAATGCATTTCTTGTCAAAAGGGTAAGCAATATAAATCATCACACAAAGCAAAACTTGTGAAATCAATTGAACAAGTACTGGAATGCTTCACATTGATCTTTTTGGTTATGTAAATTTTCCTAGTATATGGATGAAAAGACATTTCTTGGTGATAATTGATGATTATTCAAGTTATACATGGGTTTACTTGCTGAATTCCAAGGATGATGCTGTTGAGTTAATTAAAGGGTGTGTTACAAGGATTGAGAACCAACTGGATGTAAGAGTGAAGGTCATGAGAAGTGACAATGGCATTGAGTTCAAGAATAGTGTGATGACTGAATTTTGTCTTTCAGAAGGAATTCGTCGACAATTTAGTGAACCTCAAACTCCTAAACAAAATGGGGTTGCAGAAAGAAGAAAAAGGGCACTCATTGAAACTGTAAGAACCATTTTAGTATACGCTAATCTGCCTCTTACTCTTTGGGCAGAGGCTATCAATACTGCTTGCTATGTTCAGAACAGGGTAGTTGTCAACAAAAGGTCGGACAAAATTCCCTATGAGATTTTGTTTAAAAGAAAACCGTAAATCAAGTTTCTCATAGCCCTTTGGATGCAAATGTTCACTGTTGAATACCAAAGACTATTTTAACAAGTTTCTATCAATATCATTATATTGTGTCTTTGTTGGATACTACACACACTAAATATCCTGCATAATATATGTGAGGGATCATTTGAGAGTGATTGAATCTTATGATGTTATCTTCCATGAAAGCCAGTTTAACATAGTAGATGGAGCATCCTGGCTGTTTGATCTTGAGAAGCTAATCAAGTCCTTTAAGATTAATCCTATGTACTTTTATGAAACTCTGTATAGAACAAATGTCCAAGAGGAAAGTTCTGAAAAGAAGGTTGACTTGGACAAATTGTGGTCCAAGACTGCTGACAACAAAGCTGAATACTCTTTTGCTAAGACCTCTTTAGAAATTGAATTATGGAATGAGAAAAATGACAATCTTGAGCAATCACCTGTTCAAGAGAGTTCTTTCATAGAAATATGCAAATTGATAATCAAAATGAACAATAGCATGTAGTCAACAATAAAGAGCAGGCTGATGATCAAGATAATCAAGATCAAGATAAAAGACAACCAGATTTTGAATCTTTGTTTCAAAGTTTAAATTTTGGAAATGACATTGCTTCAACATCACAACAAAATGGTGATGAAGAAGCTGCACAAGTGAACAATGAAACTACTGATTTGGTCATTGAGGAAGCAGATTTAAATGATACAAATATTGATTCAAATATGTCTTTAGAACAACTTGTGCAAACTTCCTTTGTTAAGAGAAATCATCCACCTGAAAACATCAATAGAGATATTCATGAAGGAGTCACCAGAAGGGCATCTGTATATGCAAACATCTGTTTGAACTCCTGCTTCTTATCCCAAATTGAACCCAAGAACATTCTTCAAGAACTAAAGGACAATAGTTAGCTGGAAGTAATGCAAGAGGAGTTGGCTCTATTAAGGAATTTGTAAGTGTGGAACTTGTAGGTAAGCCAAGAGGTAAGTATGGTATTGGTACCAAGTGGGTGTTTATAAACAAAACCGATCAGAGAAGGATTGTAATGTAAAATAAAACAAGACTAGTTGCACTAGGCTACTTACAAGAACAAGGAATTGATTTTGAGGAAGTGTTTGCACCAGTGGAAAGGCTAGAAGCTAGTAGAATCTTTCTGGCTTATGCTGCTTCAAATAATATAAGAGTGTTTCAAATGATTGTTAAATCTGATTTTATAAATGGAAAAATTGAAGAGAAGGTGTATGTTACTCAACCTCCAGGTGTTGAGGATCCTTAGTTTCCAAATAGAGTATATAAGTTGAAAAAAGCTCTATATGGACTACATCAAGCCCCAAGAGCTTGGTTTAATGAGTTATCAAATCACCTACTTGTTAATGGCTTTTCAAAGGGAAGCAATTGACACGACCCTGTTCTACGAGAGAAAAGGAAGAGATTTACTCATTCTTCATGTGTATGTTGATAATATCATTTTTGGATCTACAAATGAACAAATGGGTTTGGAGTTTGAAGATGTAATGAAATCAAAATACATAATGAGCACTATGGGAGAAATGAATTTCCTTCTTGGAATGCAAGTTCAGCAAAAGAAGGATGGGATTTTCATTTTTCAATCAAAGTATGTGCAAGACATCTTGAACAAGTTCAAATGTCAAGATTTGAAGACTGCTTATACTCCAATGGACACACACGAGAAGATGATAACGGATGAAAAGGGGGAGCTTGTGGATGAACATTAGTACAGAGCAAAAATTGGTTCACTAATGTACCTGACTTCTTCAAGGCCAAACAATATGTTTGCTGTTTGTGTCTGTGCAAGATTCCAATCAAGTCCAAAAGTGTCTCACATGATTGCTGTCAAAAGGATTTTTAGATATTTGAAAGGAAGACCTGATTTAGGGATATGGTATCGAATGAACCATTTCTTTGATATAATTGCCTACACTGATAGTGACTATGATGACTGCAACATGAGTAGGAAGTCTACATCTGGTGGATGCCAATTTCTAGGAGACAAGCTGGTGTCATGGCAATGTAAGAAGCAAACAACGATATCAATCTCAACTTCTAAAGTTGAGTACATTGCTGCATCTGCCTGCTATGCAGAAGTCCTTTGGATTCAGAATCAACTAATGGACTACAATTTGAATTACTTGAACACTCCTATCTTTATTGACAATACTGCTGCTTTTTTCATAGTAAAGAACCCAGTCCAACACTCCAAGACCAAGCACCTTAAAATCAGACATAATTTCATTAGAGACTGTAATGAAAAAGGTCTAATTGAAATGAGAAGAGTTGACACTAGTGGCAACTTGGCTGACCTGTTCACCAAGCCACTAGATAGAACTAAATTTCACTTTTGAAAGGATTAGGAATGATCAACTCTGATGATGTCTAATTGATTATGTGTGCTTCCTATGCTAACCGACTATCTTTAGAAAGGTCTTGATGAGTAAGTCTTACTTGATGTGCGAATATGTGTGCATGTTTAACTAATGTATACTTTAAATGAACATTTATGTGACTCGGGTGTTTATGATGCTTAAGTGTTTGATTTCAGTGAATGTGTGTGATATATCATGATAAGTGTGTCTGAATGTGATTTGAATTGATAAATCTATGTGCTTATATGATTTTCTGAATATGTGGATAATCTGATGTGATGATGTGTTTAGACAGATTAGGGTTTGCATAATCAGTCTTGAATGTACATTATTTTGAATCTGCTTGAGTTAATGCATGTCATTCATATTATGATTGTTCTTGAATATGTTACTTTCTGTTGGTGTCAAATTATGTCTTTGTGTTAAAATTCCATGCTCAAATGAATATCTTTCAAGGAAATTATCACAAAACCTTTTTGAAAAAATATAGCAAATTAATGGTGTATAGACATGATAAGATTGTTCAGTTTAAAGATTTCTAGAAGCTTAAAAGGTTATCAAATAAATTGATCCAACCATTGGGAAATGATAGTAAATTGATTATTTATGCAAATCATATGGTTTTAATATGCTAAACAGACAATTAGAGAAGTCATTAATATGTATGGTTGCTTTCCATGATGTGTAAAATCTGAGGTGATATAAACATAATGAAAAGCTAATCTTAATGTGGAGATGCATTGTTGAATATGCATGTTTCAAGATAATCCCTCCGAATGATAGGCAGAAAAGTGATTACCCAGTCATACATATGCCTGTTGGTATTTTGTCACCAAAAATGAAACATTTTATACATATGACAAAGAACAAATGTGAGCAAAATTATATTATCAACCAAAAGTTAAAATGGTCACAAATTTATAAAGAAATGCAAACATGAGGGTTAACTATAGAACTACATAGGTGGGGCATAATGGATGGCTAGTAAATCTGTATTGCGTGACACGTAAGTCCAACGTTTAACCTTTATATGTTTGAAGTCTTTGAAAAGAAAAATTCTTGAAAATTTATTTGTTAATCATAAAAATATTTTGTCCAAATATAAGGGGGTTGAAGTTGAATTGGGGTGATCTAGGGAAAGCCTAATAAGCTTTAAGAAGAGATATGGGACATCATAGCATAATAACTGATATCACCAATATGTAATGAAATTCATGCTGTCTAGAACAGCTATTAACCTGTCTAATCTGTCATAATAACGTTGAGAATGAAGTATTGAGAGGTGACTTAATCAATATGATATCATGTTGAGATCTTTTTAGAAAAAGAGTTGATGAAATAAATGAAATATGATCTCTTAATGCAACATTTGCTCTCAAACATTGATCTTTAATGATAAAACTATTTAAAATATGTTTAAGTTAAAAAGTGTTGCATTCTAACCTTGAATATGTCAAAATATGTTAATTCTAGCAATCTTTAATGTTTTTCTACTTTCTAGCAAACTTAGATGGTTTGATAGGATGTTCAACTCATTCGAGCCAGATTGATGCTTGAATTTGTCTGAATACGTTATTTCTAGCAAGCTTTGATGTTTTTAAACTTTCTAGCAAACTTTGATGTTTTGTTTAGATGTTTAACTCATTCAAGCAAGCTTGATGCTTATGTGTATGTAAATAAATTCTTCATATATTATCGGGTAGACTTTGATAATCTTATACTTTCGAGTAAACTTGGATGTTCAGAAAGTTGTTTTTATCTTGCACACTTGATGGTTATGTGATACATGTATGAATATGCATTACATGTCTGTTTCAAGTAAACTTGGATGTTTTAGCTGAAATATGTATTTGTCTAGCACACTTCATAGTTTTGGAGTGAACTTTCTGAAATTACAAGGGTTTTCTAGTAAACTCTGTTTACCTAGCAAATTTCATGCATAGAGCACACTTGTCAAATGGTGACTCATTCCAAGTGCTTTCCCAACATACTTGATAATATCAGAAAATCCCCAGTAAACTTAACTTTTCGGGTACATGTTGGTTCCCGTATCACCAATCAATAACAATAAACAGTTCTCAGATCTGTGTATATAAGATTAATACGAGTAAGGATCTAGCTCATAATTAACATCGATTCAGTGTTGTATATATGTTTATACATTATCAATAAGTTATCAATAGTGCTTGTAAAAAATTAGGTGAAGCTTGAGAGAGATCTGGACAGCAAAGCCTTTCAAAACTTTCTCTCAAAAACATAGATTAAAGTGAACAGTAGTTCACTATATATAGAAGGCGACCTGGTTCGCTAACATCCCCTAGCGAACCAGCTTCCCCTTCGTTACATAATTTATCATAACGAACCGCCTCCTGATTCATTAACATCCCCTAACGAATCAGGAGGGAATACATTATACTATCTTAGTTCGTTAACATTCCTAGCGAACTAGACTTAACTTAACGAACTAGTCTTAGTTCGCTAACATTCCAAGCGAACTAGACCTAACCATAACGAACTAGTTAAATATTAACATTAAATATTACATTAATTGATAAATAAACATTAACGATAAATACAAAGACTCCAGACGCAAAACCGGGCACTAACAGACACCCCCTCGTCTTGAGCTCTTTGTCTTTAACGTATTTTAAGCGCTTGGAATGCCAGTCTCTGCAACTATGAATTCCGTGTTCGTGACACACTCGAACGACTCGTTGGAATTGCATAGCCAGGTCGTAATCTTCTTGGCGTTCAAACAAAATCTGATTCCTGTATAACACGTCGTTGTCTGTCTCTGATAAATTAACCAACCACATCGGGTCGATTATCTTGATGAGCTCGGTCTGCAGTCCTCGTCCATGAACAATAACGGCATCGCCAGTACGATTGTCATAGTACTAACGGTTGAAAGACAGATAAATATCTTGAGGCATTGTCTTTACAGGAACCTTTTTCATTGTCTTTGGCGGCTTCACTTTCAAGACAATTTTCTTCCAGCCGGTCCTTGGATCAATCTCGTCAATGCGCTTATGTCTTGGGACCTGGAGCTTGAAGAATTTGAAGCCATGATTGACCTTGAACAGTAAGTGTTGATGAAACCACTCAGCCGTTCGGTGATTCCCACGATTGATAAATGGACGTCTCGCGAGGGTACGTACATCCCAACGCGGTGGAGTTAAAACATCCATTATCCTCTCGTAATACTGGACACCCTTTTTCCACTTGACTATACGTACTTTAAAGTCTGAATCATTGAGCCAGGAGACAATATCACCATGTACCTTAGAAACAGTCTTGAAGGTAGTCACCTGATTCACCTCAATCCAAGCAGCAGAGGTATCTTTTCTTTCTTGATCTACATACCGATAAGCACTGATAATCTTACCCACTTTCTGACGTTTGAACCATCTCTCTATGTCATCATCAGTAACTTCTTTGGGTGAAGGAACTGTTCATTGCACAACCTTTTCTAGTTCATCCTCAGTCTCTTTAATAACATCTTCATGAAATACCGGAGCACATTGATCAACGTTTGCGTGTTGATACAAGTCCGGGTACTCTTCAGCTGTCACATCCTTAATCTCAATCTCCTCGTTCTCATAAATAAAATCCGTATCCATAAATAACAGATCAACTTCCATTTCTTCCTCATTGATCACTTCGACATCAGGCTCAGTCTCTAAAGCAGTCAACTGTTCGTCATTCAGCCCAAGCAGAATCGAAATCTGCTCCCGTGTCAAAGATCTAACAGTAAACTCACCGACCTTTATCTCATCTCTGTTCACCACACTTCTAACCACCCTTGATCCATCAATAAATATCACCGTGTTAGCCTCAATCATTTCTATTGGCTTGGCAGCTGTTGGATCTTGATAGATAGTTATCTGCTTGTTCGAATCATCAGTGCCACTAACACCTGCACCAGAGGATGAACCATGCGATTGTTTAGGCTCACCTCCTGCATCAGATTCGTCAGGATCATCATCTTCATTTTTGAGTTTCTTGAGGGAATCTTCTTTACAAGTTAATTGTAAAATTAACTCTTCTTGTTCCTTTAATTTCACCCCCTGAGACTCAACAATCGTACGTAACGACTTAGTCTCCTTCTGACAGAAAGAAATATAACTCATCATTCGTCTTTGATTCTCCATAAGTCTTTCTTGAGTTTGACGGTCAGCTGTCATTTGATTTTCATATAGATGTAGCAGATTTAGCAGCATTTCAGTTTGACGACCTGGGGGCAAATTGTATACAGATGGATGAACAGGTTGAACAGGTCCTTGAGGTCGAGTAATCCTCATAAAATATACATCACTAGGCGGAGGTGGAGGAAGAGTAGTTGTTGGCAGAGGAGGAGGTCTCATTGATGTGGTGGAAGATACATTAGAGAACACAGCAGGAGGCCTCGGTATCTCGGTCAACGCCATTTGAGGAATAAGACCGAGCCTCTCATGTGACACACCATCGTCGTCGTCAAGGTAAGCATCAGAGTGCTAGTAGTTAGCGGCACCGCCGAGCTTTGAGTAGTTGATTGACGTGGTGGTGGAGTTCCAATAATTACCCCAGCCCCAGCAGACACACGGGGCTTCTTTGATGGTTCACCAGTAGCTACAGCTTTCCCCTTTTGTTTTCTTTCTAGCTGAGCTTTCATGGTGGCAGCTAGAGCAGCATCGACTGCATCTTGTTGTTCTTTCAGAGCTCGTTCACTAGCTCCACCATCACCATTATTATCATCATTGTCACCATCATCATCTCCACCATCATTGTTCCCACCTTCTCCCCCTTCACGCTCGGAGTCCGAATCATCATGGATCCAGCGCTCATTGGGAGGACATACGTAATCCGGATTGATTATATGACCAATCATCCGTTTATCCTGAGCCTTGTCTTTTCTATAGATTAAAATACGATGCACCGTTTCAGCTTTCATATGTTCCATATCAAGAACATCGTTCACCAACGATCGATCAATCACCAAATTCGGTATCAGATACTGAATAATTAGTTGTAAAAAGCGTGGATACATTAAGAACTTCTTTGACGGTAGAGTTTGTTGAACTTGCTCTTTCAGATGATCAAAGATGAGTTCTGAATAGTTGAAGGGCGTGTTCAGGATTAGAGCAACAAATGCCGATTGCAAACTTAGTCTACACTCATCAAAACCACAGCGACGTCCACTCATACAATGAAGTAAAACATGCAGCAGATACTTGTAAGGTGGACACAACCCATTCTTGTTCAACATAGACTTACGAATATCACCCCCATAATTCAAGCGTGTGAATAAACCCCTAACTAATGTCCTGTCAAATTCACTCGAGTAATCATCATTATCGTTAAATTGAAGTACCCGACGAATGACCTCAACATCAATTGTAATAGGGATCTGATTAATTGTAGCTCGAACCCAATTATTTTCCTCAACAAATTCTGTCGTGTTCCAAAACTGCCTGATTATACTAAGATACACTTTAGGTTTAGCAGTGATTGCATAATGTATCTTCGAACGTCGTAAGAAAGTCAACATAGCTCCAAACGTTCTCAAGTCAGTCACATCTTGCTCAACATAAGAACAAATGTTGTGCTTCTTATCGAACGGCAATAAAATCACTTCAGCATGTTGATCTTGTTGTTGTGGTTGTCCTTGTGGAGGTTGTTCCTATGGCGGTTGATTTTGTTGTTCTTGATCAGCCATGTTTTATTGTATAAATAAAACCGAATATGAGAATAGATATCACAATCTATAATTCAAAGATATGTGTAATTAATCTAGTTACGCGTATTAGACGATTTAAATCCTTTAATTAAATTAAATGAATATTAAAATTAAATTAAAAGATATGTGTAATTTAATCCTTTAATAGATATTAAATTTATTTATTTATTTTTTATTTATTTTTTTTATTTTTTATTTTTTATAAAAATAAATGTCATTCTTTAAGAATCACACTGATTCGTTACTATGAGATAACGAATCAGGCGATTCGCTATCAGGTAAAGATCTTAACGAACTGAACATAGCGAATCACTATTTTATTTTGACGAACTACACGCTAGTTCGTTATATTTTAAGCGAATCAAAATCTGTTTCGTGTAACATCTTATTCGCTAAGCTAGTTCGTGTAAAATCTTAACGAATTGGACACAAAACAGTTCCAATTCGCTAAGATTAACGAATGGTCATAATTAAGACTTGTTCTTTGACTTCACAAAGTCAAGGTCAAAATTAGGATGAACACAGATAGTCAACAGGATGAACCCAGACAATTAGGCCATAACTATCGTCGAATCATCACGCTAATGAGCTCGTTGTACTCGGAATTACACTTGTAATCGAAGATGAATGAGATTAAGACTCAAAATCTCTAAGTACATAGGTTACACGAACCCACAGTAAACACCAATGTCATCAAACAATAATTAACCCGGCAAACAACAATCAATTCATGATTGAAGCCCACCAAGGGTATCGGAATATGATTCCGATCACAATGACATCAAAAGCATACAGTGATTATCATAAATTACACACAAATGGGTTTTAAAATAACAGAAACCCTTAAACTCCTATAATTTCATAATTTAACTATCAACACATAGACATTTTTGACGAAAATGATATCGCCATAATCAGCTATACCTTAGAAACTCAAATATGTCCTTGATTATTCGATCAAGAAAGTCAAAATTTCAGAGAGAATTTGAACAGGTTTCTTAAAAATGAAGAAAGAAGGCGAACAGTGGAAGACTGTTCGTTTTCTTGTCTTATATAACAGTGCACAAAACCCTAGGTACACTTGTACGAATCAGACGATTCGTGTAATTTAAAGTTAACGAATTAGCCCATTCGCTAACTCATTCGTTACCTTATGTTGGCGAATCGCTACGTGATTCGTTAAATTAAAGGTAGCGAATCAAGACATGATTCGTGTCATGATTCGTTAAATAAAGGTAGCGAATCAAGACATGATTCGTGTCATGATTCGTTAAATTAAAGGTAGCGAATCATGACATGATTCGTGTCATGATTAGTTAAATATGTATAACGAAGGGATGATTCGTTACAGAGTACGGAAGCGAATTAGGTTAGCGAACCAGAAGCTAGTTCCCTATGAATCACCTAGTTCGTTATCCATAAATAACGAATTGGATTTTAACGAAATAAACTATTTTATTTAATTTTTTTAAATTAAATAAATAAATGAATAAATTAATGAATTAATTAAAGAATTAAATAAATAAATTAGGTTATCGAGAAACCTTTTTATCCCGACAACCAAATACGTTAAGAATGTTTCAGTTTCCGAAACATAACTTAAAATTATTTAAGTATTTTGTACAAAGAAGACGAAAATATTTTGGTATTTTGTAAGAAATTAAAGAATGTATTTACAAAATAAAAATAGACAATCTTTTTGTATTTTTCAATGATATTATCAAAGACAGTACATATTTTTGAATTTTTGATGAGTTTAAGCAGAGAATCATATTGACCAAATTGCCCTTCCATCACAGTTTTATATTTCAGCGATATTATGACTGGCGATAAGTCGGTCATTGATATTGTTGTCCACATAAATCTAATAACACACATTCAAGTATTTTTGTGATATGATTAAATAGTTCAATTAAAGCACAGAATATCAGAAACTATCAGCCTCTAATCACGGTTCAAGCTTAATTTGATTTTTGCCAAATCACCCCAACTTGATTTAAACCATTATATTGTTGATCAAAATTTTGATACCAATTGTAGAAATTTTGAGCAATGCATCAAGTTTCCTTTACTGTGAGTGAGTATGCACGAGTCCATCTGTCGGCTTACATACATTGTATCCCCTGGGTTCTGTTTCTTAATGGTATTAAGACACACGCAAGGGAGGAACAATTGTATGACTAACAGCGGATTTTGATCAAGTCAGTAATTTAAATTGTACGAAGTACAGCGGTGATCAAGTTTAATGACTTTGGGTTTGCTCTAGAAGGCGAGTGAAAATATTCATGCTTATGAATACCCAGATGGTTAACCCGCATAAAGACTCACAGTGTCCAGAATCTTAACGCTTGTTATCAGCTTTATTTGATTTTTGGGTGATCAACAAATATAAGGCTTGAGTATGACTGGTAATTACATTTCTGCCATCCTCACCGAGACTTTTGCTAGAGATTAACACCCCTTTTAATTTGGCGTTTCTTTATGTTTATATCACATACTGTACTCTACTAGGTTGTTTAAAGACCTACCAATGCACCAATGCAATTAAGCACACAGTATTTTAAGCTTACTTTTTGCTGAATTTGGGGTCAAGATAATCAATGTACTATCATGTTCTCTTTTTGCTTCAAAAACTCAAAATTTTTAGTAGCATAAAATAAAGAAAAGATAAATTTTATCGCCCAAGTTAACTTAAGTTAATAAATAAATGGCTAACCACCAATTCACGAGTGAATCATAGGACTAAGACATGCAAGCATGCTTCATAAACTTAAATAACCGACGTAATTTTCACCGAGAAAATAATCTAAAAACGTCTGCAAAAATCTTTTTGGTTTTTCTCTGTACAAACTTTAAAAAAAAATATTTTTGTCTTTTTCAATTTTCTTATAAACAAAATAAACTTCACAATCCTTTTGGATTTTCGGATTTTTCTGTACAAAACATAAATCACATTCTTTTTGGTTTTTCAAAATTTTTAAAATGTTTTTGGTTTTTTCTGAATATTTAAAGGAAAAACATTAAAGAACAGAAATCACAATATTTTTGAATTTTGAAAATTTTTAATGTTTTTGGATTTTATCTATACAAACGAAAACACACTCTTTTTGTATTTTCTAGATTTTCACCCCCTAAAACCAAAATAAATTTTAAAAGAAAGATATGACAGAAAATAAAGATAGTCATCCTTGTTTAAGGATATCAACGAGGGTCTTCAATCCATTTAAACCAAGCAAAAATTAAAAACGTGTTTTATCAAACGCTTTGGTAAATAGGTCGGCTTTTTGAAAATCAGTATGTACTTTCTCAAGATCGATTAATTTTTTTTCATAGCAATCCCGTATAAAATGATATCGAATTTCGATATATTTTGTTTTAGAATGTTGTACGGGATTCTTGATGTTACTAATAGCAGCAGAATTATCAATCAAGATGGGACTAGTAAGAAACCTGGGAACAGCAACTCGAGGCTGCAACATATTCAGCTTTGGCGGTTGAAGTAGAGACCGTTGTCTTCTTACACTACCAGGAAACAAGCCGGTTTCCTAAAAATTGACATCCTGCAGTCGTTGATTTGAAATTGATCTTGCATCCTCCATAGTCTGAGTCTGAGTAGGCGGTAAGATCGAAAGTATTATCTTTGGGGTACCACAACCCGATGTCTGGATTTCCCCGTAGATATTGCAAAATATGCTTGACCGCTGCCAGGTGAGTCACTCGGGGACTAGCTTGGTACTTAGCACAAAGACAAACAGCAAACATAATATCAGGACGAGAAGCCGTTAAGTACATTAAAGAACCGATCATAGCACGGAATAGGGTAGGATTAACGGAATCCACCAATTCATCCGGTGATAAATTGTGCCCTACTAGAAGAGGAGTAGAAGGGATTTTTCCGGCAGATATCTTGAATCGGCTCAAGACGTCATTCACATACTTAGTCTGGTGAATAAAAATTCCGTGAGCAGACCTGCAACCCTAAAAAGAAATTCTTCTCTCCCATCGAGCTCATATCGAACTTTGTTTGCATGGACTTCTCGAACTCCTTACACAATGTGTCGTTTGTAGACCCAAAAATAATATCGTCAACATAAATCTGGACTAGAAGAAGATCGTCACCAACAGTTTTATGAAACAAAGTGCAGTCAACAGTTCCCCGTTTGAAGCCATTATCTGTCATATGGTCGGCGAGCGTGCCATACCAAGCTCTCGAGGCTTGATATAGACCATACAGGGCCTTGTTTAACCGGTAAACACGGTCTGGATAATCAGGATCTTCAAAACCAGGTGGTTGTTGAACAAACACCTCCTCGTGTAATTCACCATTGAGAAAAGCACTTTTGACATCCATTTGATAGACCTTGATATTCTTATGAGCTGCATAAGCCAGGAAGATTCGAATCGACTCTAATCTTGCAACTGGAGCATATACCTCTGTGTAATCAATACCCTCTTGCTGATGAAAACCCTGCACCACTAGACGTGCTTTGTTTCTGACAATCACCCCTCGATCGTCCTTCTTACACTTAAATACCCACTTAGTCGGAATGGCTTTCTTAACTCTAGCAGGTTTGTCTATTAAATCCCAAACACCCAATCTTGCAAACTGCTGTAATTCCTCTTGCATAGCTTATACCCAAGAAGGATCTTCAAGTGCCTTACGAGCTGTCGTTGGCTCAACTTGAGATAGAAAGAAATTGAAATTAGCAATATTCACAATTCCCGAAGAATGTAAGTTAGTGTAAGCACACAATATATTTTTATCACTTGACGAAGCAACTTGATGACGTGTACGAACGCCCACATCAAGTTCTCCAATGATATTTTCCTGTGGATGATTTCCATGAATCCGAAGAGTGGGATTCTCAGGAACAATAACATTGTCAAATAAGTTAGTGTAATGTTCACCCAACTCGGGAGATGAAACATTATCACTGTCAAGATCAATAACTTGAATTTCAGTTCGATCATCATCAGAAGAAGTAGAAACATTATCAATAGCAACTGGAGAAATAACTTGAGATTCTTCAGTTGAAGCATCTGGTTGAGCTTCAACTTCATTAGAACTTGAAAATCTTGGAATTGTCAAATGATCTTCAAAGTATGCTCGAACCAGATCTTCATCGACGTGTTCAGTCGAAGGCGTAAAAGAATTAAATAAACTATCGTAGTCAAACATCCAGTCTGGACTTTTCCCTTGAAGAGGAGTTGTGTACTTTTGACAGTCCACATGGTACCACTCTTCAACACAGATGTGAAGTTAAAAACCCTTTTCTTTGGAGATGCATATCCCAAGAAATACCCTTCGATAGCTTTTTCTTCAAATTTACCCGAATCCTTCTTCAACATTGTACACGGACACCCAAATGGTTCCAGGTACTTTAAATTAGGTTTTCTATTATTTAAGATCTCGTAGCTTGTCTTCTTGAGTCGTTTCACTGTTAGAACTCGATTAAGCGTATAACAAGCTGTATTCACTGCCTCATTCCAAAATTGAACAGGATACTTTGAATCAGCGAGCATTGTACGTGCAGCTTCAATCAGAGTTCTATTTTTCCTTTCAGCAACACCATTTTGTTGTGGTACATAAGGTGCACTATATTTTCGTTGAATTCCCTATTGAATACAAAAGAAATTCAATATAGTGTTTTTGAATTCAGTACCATTATCACTTCGGATTCTCCTCACCTTTTGTTTATACAGTGATTCGATCTTAGTAATAAGGTTTTGTACCAAAACTGGTGTTTGATCTTTTGAACTCATAAATAACACCCATGAATATCTTGAATAATCATCTGTCACTACAAGACAATACCAGTCTCCAGAAATATCGCACGATTCACTGGACCAAACAAATCCATATGAAGTCGTTCAAGAGGAGTATCAATGGAATTCAATAACTTAGAGGGATGTGTCATCTTCTTCTGCTTGCCCTTTTTGCATGCAATGCAGTGATCAGATATAATTCATGAGACACCCTCAACTAAGTCATTTGCCATTATATAATTCATCTTTCTGACATGTATGTGACCCATTCTACGATGCCATAGAATCGAATCTTTCTCAGTTTCTTTAGAGACAAAACATGTTTCGATCCTATGTTGATATCTTAGAATTCGTATTTAAGACATAAATATCATTTGATCGTGGTGATCGCATGACAACCATGTCCTCGGGAATAACATAACCCGGTTTCAAGATAAGACACTCTTTGTCAGTAAATATCGTAGTGTACTTTTTATCACAAATCTGCGATACACTCAATATGTTATGATCAACCTTGTCGCAATAATACACTTTCTCAAACGTAATGTGACCATTCGAAACTTCACCTTCGTGTGTGATCATGCCCCCCAGAATTCCCAGCAAACGCTACATAACCTCCTTGAATATTTCTTACGTTGGTTAATAGGTTGAGATTTCCAGTGATATGACGAGAACAACTGTTATCCATGATCTAGTTTTCACCAGAAATGGTCTTGGATGAACCCTACACACAAACAAAAGTGATTAGTTCAAAAAGGCAGCCTAGGCCTCGGTCTTGGGCACCTTTTTTTTTCTCTTTGATCATTAATGTTAACAGATTTCAACTGTTGTTCAGCCACTTGTGAATAAGTTACCGGCTTCCTAGACTTTCGTCTTAAGTAAGCTGCCTGAACAATGTTTGAATTCTTGTTTTGACATATAGGTTCAGTTGGAATGAATTTTGGTTTCACTTGACCGTGTGTCTCATTGATATGAAAAACCTTCCGAGGATTCACATCAGAGAACAAAATATGAGTATCATCAGCATACGACATAGGTCCTTTCAGAATCTCCTTGACCACTGGAATTGGTTTTGTTTTGTCCTTGATAAAAGGATGAAGATTCTGATAGTTCTGTTGACTACAATTCCTCACAACATGACCTTGTTGACCGCATAAAAAACAAGTTCGCTTATCTACACGATGATGTTTAGAAGTAATTGGAATAAATGATGCCGATGATTGATGATGACTCACATTTTTAGTCATGCTCTTAGCACACTCATCAGATAAGTCAAATTTCTTCTTTAAATAAAAATCTAAATTAGAACAGTTCGAAAAGCTTTTTAGTGTATCTGTTCCAGTTGACTTCACAAAGTTAATATTCTTAGCTTGTTTTAAAAATTGTTTTGCCTTTGTCAATGGATCAGATTGAACTGAAGATTTTGTTTGAGCATACACACGTTCAAGTTCTTGAATTTTTGAAGTTTCATTGACAAAAACACTCTCAATTAGTTCAGGTTTAATGATACTGATTGGAATGTCTTTTTCAGTGAACATTGTGTCCATTCCCTTTAACTTAAACACTGTAGCCGAAGAAGAATTAGAACTCGGAGGATTAATGAAAGCATTAAGTCCTCGTCAGAAATCTTTGGTTTAACTGACTTCTTTGTCCTCACTGGTTTGGTTTTCACAGTTTCTTCCTTGTTCATTTGAGATTTGAATGAACCATACACAGCTTCCTCAAACTCTTGAGATTCGCAAAGAATATGATTAGAACTAGGAATGTTCTTATTTTTGTGTATTATCTCAGGTTCAAACACATCTTCAATAATTACTTTATCAACATTTTCAAGAAACACCTTTTTACTTTCCACATGAGGTTTTTGAGGAGCAACTTGGGATTTGACAATTTCAGGTTTAACCAATTTAGGTTTTTCAGAAATCACCGATTCTTTTTGAATCAAATCATCTTCTTTTCTTGCAAAAGGATTAATTTTATAATCGTTATGAAAAGGTGGTGGAATTTCAACAAAACCAATACCTTTCTTAGAATCCTTTTGTTTTCCAGATACTTCAATAATTTCATTCAACAGAAAAGATGAATTCCTAAATTTTCCCAATTTGTTCTTCAATTCAATAACCTCATTTTCAATCTCAGTTATCTTAGAACGATGTTTCAAGATTTCCTGAAACTTTTGATCATTAATGGTCATTTTCACAGATAACTCGGCTTTGAGATCGTGGTTACTTGTCGACAATGCTTCAATCTTTTCTCGATATCTCCTTTGAGATTCAAGAGATTGTCGATAAGTATCCTTAAGAGAAGCAATTTCTCTTATAAGATTATCATTTTGATTTTTCAATGCCTCTAACTTCGATTTTTTAGATTCACAGTCAACACATGATGTTTTAACAAATGAAGTAGTAGAAATAGAATTACTAACCTCATTGATCTTAGCCATGCAAGCAAACTTTGATTCAAAAGGCTTGTCGCAAGAGTCGTCTGAATCAGATCCAGAATCATTATCAGAAGACATCTCACTACCAGTAGCATCTTGACAATCTTTATGTAACATAGCCAAATTTGCTTGAACATCATTGCATAGTAACCGTTGTGACCAATCAGTTCCATCTGCTAACATTACTTGTGTTGTAGAAGAAGATGGTTTCTTTTCAGCATCACTTCCTCGTGGTGTAGAAGCATTTTGACTTTGACCACGAGGTCCAGTGTATTCTTTCCTTGGCCTGTCACATTCCTTCGCGAAATACCCAAATTCTTGACAATTATAACACTTTACTTTTAATTTGTCAAAACCCAACTTCTTGTTTAAAGCTGGAAGATCTTTTCCCGTTCTCTGCATGAATCTTTTAACTTTACGAACGATCATAGCCATATTCCATTTCAAATCCATGATTTCCAGATCATCTGGATCTATCTGATCATAGTCCTCATCTGTTAAATCACTTGTGGCAATTTTACTACTCACTAAGTTTTCATATGAAGACATAAAAGCCGTCAGAAAAGCAAAGTTTTGCTCAGCTTCCTTCATATTAACACTAGGTGGTGTAGCAAATGGATTTGTATTAGTTGAACTTCTAGAACCACCCGAATTATCAGCAGAGTAAAAACAAACTTTTGGATCATTAAACATTGTTGATTCTTTTTCACTTGCCGCATGAGTAAGAAAAGCAGTGATTGGAGAGATTTTTGAACTAAGAGGCATACTTCCACCATAGAAAGCTGGATCTTGATTTTCTTTGGAGGATTTTTGACACTTAAGATCATATTCTCTAGCTTCGATCTTTTGTAGAAATTCAAGTGCCGTCAAGTCTTCATTCAGAAAATAATCATTCTCTTTCAAAACCATTAGAAATGTTGAGTAGGAACTTGGAAGTACACTTTTAATAGTGTCAATTTTATCTGTTTCAGAAATTTCCATTTTCATCTTGTCCATTTCAGCAATTAAATGATTAAATCTTGTAGTCATCTCTTCAACTGTTTCTCCTTTCAATAAATTAAAGTTTCGAAAATGAAACTTGAGCATCACTTTCTTACTTTCAGCAGTGTTTCCCATGCTTCTCATATGCAGATGTTGAAATAAAGACGCACATCTCTTGATACTACCAACTTGATGAAAGATATTTTCTGGTAATGCCATAGTCAAAGTAGAATATGCTTTTATCTCGATTTCTAAAGCTTTCTTCTCTTCTTGTGAGTATTGAGAAGCAGCTTAGGAGTATATCCAATAGTATCATCACCAATCATTGGTGCAACATAAACTTCATCAAGACAATATGAGCAGTCAGGATGAACAGATCCCAAATGTGCACGAAACTGAGGTTCCCACTTGGCAAAGTCACTGAACTTCATCAATCTTGGACATTTAGAATGTGAACCTATCTCGGTATCAAGTTGCAACATCTGTTGCATCAACATGTTTTGAGACGCTAATGCATACATACCAGCCATCTTTGAAAATCGAATCAAATAATGAAATATTTTAACGAATTAGTGAACAGCTATAGCGAACTGTGAACAGTTGTAGCGAATCAATCCTTAATAAAAATTAAGACTGATCAGTAACGAAGTATCTTAACGAATGATATGAGTGTTTTAACGAATCAAAAGTCAACTTAACAAGTCAACTTAACGAATCACAAATAAGGTTAACGAATCACCCAAATGGCGAAACAGATAACTAATGTGATGAAAGTTTAACGAATCACAAGTCAACTTAACGAATTGACCAAGTCAACTTAACGAATTGACAAAGTCAATTTAACGAATTGACCAAACGAATTTCACAGAATTAGTTTAGCGAATCAGATGATAATCAATAACGAATCGCCAACATAAACTTAGCGAATCACTAAGGAATGATTAATGAATCAGCTACAGTGGATTAACGAATCACACTATAGCGAATCAGGTTGTCACAACCGTTTGTAACAAACTCTGACACCTTATGCCACGTGGCAAAGGTTGTTATGACACAAATCTCAAGAAGAACACGTGTCACACGAATCAGTTAATCTAGTTAACGAACTAGATAACACGAATCAATAACTTACACGAATTGGCTAACGAACAAGGTAGCGAAGTAACACTGTTGATAACGAATCACAGATAAACATATAGCGAATCACCAGGAAGAAGATAGCGAATTACGTTCATCTTCAAATCTTCAAATCTTCAAACAAGTTTTCCAGAAATTTTGAAGATCAACCAAGAAACCCAACAATACCAAATCTGTAATACAACTTCGTTACTCAACCAAATCGCACAAATAACCAATCAAAATAACATTATCTCGTAATCGATTAACACCTTAACCAAAACAATTGGCCAAAAACAAACGCCTGTTTTGGACTTAAACCGAAATCAAAATCAAATCTCTCAAATCCAAATCAAACCTCAATTCCTCTTAACCAAACCTCAACAATACCTTAATCAACACGAATTCAATCTAATTCGTCCATAGTTCATCCAAATCAAATACAAATTGATTCAAAAACCAAACAAAAACGAAAACTAACAAAAATGAAATAATTAGAACACCAAATCAAGTGTAAAACGAGCACCAACAGCTCTGATACCACTTGTTGGTTCCCGTATCACCAATCAATAACAATAAACAGATCTCAGATCTGTGTACATAAGATTAATACGAGTAAGGATCTAGCTCATAATTAACATCGATGCAGTGTTGTATATATGTGTATACATTATCAATAAGTTATCAATAGTGCTTGTATAAAATTAGGTGAAGCTTGAGAGAGATCTGGACAGCAAAGCCTTTCAAAACTTTCTCTCAAAAACTTAAATTAAAGTGAACAATAGTTCACTATATATAGAAGGTGACCTGGTTCGCTAACATCCCCTAGCGAACCAGCTTCCCCTTC